>NC_051401.1:15345825-15350825 GCF_015228065.2 Penaeus monodon
TATATATTCATTTTCCTCCGGACTTCATTCGAAACCCTGTCATATCCTTTGCTATAGTTTTCAGAAGGGCTTTGTTTACGAGGCAGATGTTAGGCAAGCGAGATTTTATTTCTTAAACGTGAATTTTTCACCGTCGACAAAGTTAGATATCCACTTAACGTTTACTTTTACATTTTGTAATGGGATGGATATTGAACGAGCCAACATTAACTGAATTAAAAGAAAAACACAAACTACTCTTAATGCGATTCCAAATATCCCTTTAACGAAAAAATAAAACTAGAGAAAACAATCAATCGATTTCTAGTATATCAATTTACTTATTAAATTCGAAACTCAAAAAAAAAGAAAAAAAAGAAAGAGAGAGAGAGACTAAAATGATCAAACCAGAGAGATGCATCTTTTCGAGAAAATAATACCACAGCCTAAAAAAATAACAACCAAACAAACAAAGGTGAATCTGTTGCAACACACAACGTTTCCAGTCTGTTGCTGTTGTTGCATGTTAGCCTCGACGGGGGCAACATAGATATGAGGGAAGCGCGTCCAGAGGTGTTTTCAAATCAATTGCCCGAAAATGCGTTTATCAAATGTTAGTTTAAACTTTCGTCTGTGATGTAAGCATCGGTGTGTTCACATTCATGAACTCCAGTCATGAGACAAGATTGCACTAACGTGAACATATCGAAGCTTATGTTAACAGGATATTTAATAAACGCATTTGGGCGCACATGCTTTCATATGAGGATTTCTTCTCAAAGATATCGCATAACATTTATTTTTATTTTCTGATATATATAAATCCTGGATTCTCTTGTTAATTGCCTCTAAAGTAGAAGCTATAGGTTGTTTGAGAATGTAATCGTATGACAAAATAGCGGCTAAATGAGGGGGAGGGGAAATCCTATCAGAATATTTATGCATGAAATATGAAATATACTTTACATGCTTATCATTCTTTATTTGTTACCACTTTTCTTTGTAGAAGACAAATCATCGTATATAGATTATTATTTCTGTACTAAATATATCTCAAGCAAAACGTTGCGATATAATAATCTACCTAAAATGCTCTAAAACCAAACAATCCCTTTCATTCACATCGGTCTACAGTCTAGTTCATTCACACCGGTCACTCTTAATTCACATCCGTCAAAACCTTTCCCCTTCGTTCCCCAGGTGAGCCTCTCCATCTGGCCGATCATACAGACCCTCAACTTCAGCCTGGTGCCGGAGAAGAACCGCGTGATGGCGATCTCCCTCGGCTCCTTCTTCTGGATGGTGTTCCTCTCTTACGTGCACCACACCCGCACCGAGGACCTGCCCGCCGAGCTCACCACACGCCGCGTTCACTACGACTACAAGCACGGACCGCGAGAGGCCATCGAGACGTGGGTGACAGCCGCAGCGATCTCCTCGAACGCGGCCGCCTTGCCTAGGCCTGAGTAAGTTCCGAGGGCAGGGAGGCGCGTGGGGTGATTGGACAGGTAGAGAGGTATATAGATGAATGGAAAAAGACAGAGAGAGAGAGAGAGAGAGAGAGAGAGAGAGAGAGAGAGAGAGAGAGAGAGAAAGAGAGAGAGGAGAGGAGAAGAGAGAGAGAGAGAGAGAGAGGAGAGAGAGAAGAGAGAGAGAGAGAGAGGAGAGAGAGAGGAGAGAGAGGAGAGAAGAGAGAGAGAGAGAGAGGGAGAGAGAGAGGAGAGAGAGAGAGAGGAGAGAGAGAGAGAGAGAGAGAGAGAGAGAGAGGGAGAGAGAGAGAGAGAGGATGGAAGAGATGATGGAGAGAGGAGGAGAAGAGAAGAGAGAGAGAGAGAGAGAGAGAGATATAGAGAGAAATAAGAGAGTGACAGGAAAGATGAATATATATTATATATATATATAATCTATATTATAAGAAGAGAGAAATGAAAGAGAGAGGAGAGATAGATAGAAGATAGATAGAATAGAGAGAGAGAGAGAGAGAAAGAGAGAGAGAGAGAGAGAGGAGGGAGAGAAATGGATAATGAACATCAGAATGCCAAAACTAGGTCACCTAAAAAGGTAATGCTACATACTTATATAGAGTAAACATCACTCTCTCTCTCTTCTCGCTCCCTTTGTGTCTCCGTGTCCCTACATCTACTCTCCCCTCCTACTCTTCTCCCTCACCTTCTCCCTCCCCTTCGCCCTCTACCGCTTCTACCCTCCTCACGCTTCCCCCTCCTCTCCACCACCTCTTCTGCCCTTGTCTACCTGCTCTTTCCCTCGCCCTCCACCAACTTTCTCTCATTTCTTCCCTTCACTTCGTCGTCCTCCTCTTCTCTATATCTTTGCTTCCTTTCCCCTCTATATCTTCCCCTCATCACGTACCTCCTTCTCGCCCTGCACCTCCGCTTCCCTCCCTCTTGCTCGCCTTTTCTCTCCCATTTTTCCCTCCTTCTCGCCCTCCCCATGATCTCCCCTCTTACTTAATGATTAAGTTTCCCCTTTGAGTTGTGAATGATTAAGGCCAGTTCATGCACAATGTTTTCCCCTCGCCTTCAAAGGCTGTTTGCTCGTTCCCGGCGAGCGCGAGGGTTTCGGTCTCGTGTTTACGGTACCCGGGGTTAATATTTACTTCTTTTTTTCCTGGCGAATTTTGTAGGAGCGGTTCAGACTCAAGTTCGCTTAATGAGAAATCTTTTTTTCGAAGCGGAAAAGATGGAAAGAATAAAAAGGAGGCGCGGTGCTCTGAGTCCCTGTCCTGGGAAAAAAAAAGTAGAGTGATCATCAAGTGTCTTGGGCGATAGTGTTGGCATAAAGCTTCCGCGATTCGCCATTCTTTACAGTTACAGATACTGGGATTTGTAGAATTGTGTGTTGTGCGATTTAGTGTTGATGAAAGTTCTTGAGCCAAGCGCTCTGGTATTTAACTTGTAGATCTCAGCTCCTTGAGAGAAGTAGAACTCGATGTAAACTGACAGTGATTTACGGCTAACTCTCTTCATTCTTCCACAGAGGCTGGGGTTCTGTATTCGCTACGACGGCCCACTGTTATTCTGCGAAGAATGAGAAGTCATCCCATGAGGAACGTGACCTCACTGCCAAGAAGACAGGGGATTCATTAAGTTGTACGAACGGGAAGATGATGTCCACAGCATGTGACGTCATTAGGAAAGAATGAACCGTGCGGGTTGAGCAAACAAGACGTAATGATACATCTGGAAGGAATGATTCGTATGGCTGTGAGGAGAGGAAAGAGCGATACATCTGGCTGGAAGGAATGCTCCGTCCGATTTTGGAAATGGGTCTCCTTGTCGGTAGAAAGCTTTGGCACTTGTCAAATAAGCATGAGGCTCCATCCACATGGGAGTAGACTACAATGATAAGATAGAGAGAGAGGAGAGAGAGAGAGAGAGAGAGAGAGAGAGAGAGAGAGAGAGAGAGAGAGAGAGAGAGAGAGAGAGAGAGAGAGAGAGAGAGAGAGAGAGAGAGAGAGAGAGAGAATGAAACAGAAAGATAGAGAGAGAGAGAGAATGAAACAGATAGATAGATAGAGAGAGAGAGAATGAAACAGATAGATAGATAGATAGAATAGATAGATTGATAGATAGATAAATAGATAGAGAGCAATTTAATCTATAATTTGCTTAACATCAACATGAAAGGCACAAGATGTCGCTATTATTTCCCAAACAAAAATGCATTTATCCTAAAAAACCGTTTTTATTTAAACTTGAATAGATCTTCCTGCGAGAAAGACTGCATAAAAAAGTCCATTTACTTGGGAAAAAAACGTGAATAAAATCAGCGATCCTTTGTGTTAAAAATTCTTAAAATAGACGTATGGAGGCCGAATCGCCCCGGCATTAGCGGCTGATAATTTCTGCGAATAACTTCAGCTCGCGAATTCTCGGAGGTAGCGCTCTGATCGCATCGCTGACGGTCGCGAGTCAAGGGCTGGGTTTTTTTATGCAGAGTTTCACGTGAAAAGTTTTAATTTTGACGTTTTAGTGTCCCGGGTGGTTTATGCAATTGTTATCCATTATCTTATCTTATTGGGGTTTAATATCGCGTGTAGTTAATGGCCTTGTTAGATTTAGTATTTACACAAAGTTGTTGATAAAAATGACATATATTTTTTTTGTATTCATTCTCATCTCATTATAAGTCACCATAATTGCATAATGCATACATTATATATCTTATGTGGACATTTGCCGCTATAATCATCATATATGTTGTTGCATATCTTATCAGTATTACCTTTAGTTTTGTAGTTGGAACAGAACAGTCATCAGTATATTTTAATTTGTAGTGAATATAGTAAATAAAGTTTATTATTTTATTGTCCGTTAATACTATCCGAAACCATCTAAGAAGGATATTGATAAAATTGATAAGATGACTTTGATAACTGTATGCTTCCTTAAACGGTGTGAAAACTTTCTTTATCAAGTTATCAAGTTAACAACACAATTAGTGCTCCTTTATCGTCAGAATAAACCAAGCTAAATAAATCATAAACATTGCAAACTTTTGTTATAAGATCTAAAGGAGTTTTAACGTTATTGCTGATTTTTATCGCCATAAACAGCCTTATTACACAAGCCAAAGGGGGAATATACTGTAGCAGGCGTGTGTTGCAAGCCGATTGGTGCCTGGATACCGCACAGCGCTGTTTGAATGCAAGCGAGTCGGTAGATTCTTTTCATATCTACCTCTCCATCCATATATCTACATATGTATATATGCATTTATCGTCCTATCTATTTATCCTTCTGTTTGTCTATCTAAATGTCTATCTATCTGTACAGAGAAATAAATGAACATACCATATAATTTACAAATGTATATATGATTACATACAAGCACAAATGCTTGCTTTTTTGCAAATATGCGTGGAAGTATGTACACGTATGGTTGTATGTATGCATCTCTGAATCCATGTACGTATGTAATATGTATTTTCCATTTCATCCCATCTGATAACCTGTCAAATCCCTGCTTTTACATTAGGCAATAAGCTCTTTATTGTAAAA
>NC_051401.1:15370825-15373325 GCF_015228065.2 Penaeus monodon
CATCAACATAATTATCATTATCGTTAATAGTAGTGGTAGAAATAGTTGTAGCAGTAATAATATTAGTATCGTAGTAATAACAGCAAAAATAGTAGTATCATAATTATTATTGTTAGCATTAGTATTCTTGTCATTAACATTCTGATTTTTGTTCATATCATTACAATCACAGTCATTATTTTTATCATTATCATTGTCATTATTATCATCAGTATCATTATTTTCACCATTATCATCATCGTTTCTGCCATTATTTTGCATACAATATCTCCATCACCATCATTATAAGCATTATGATCATCATCATCATCATCATCATCATCATCACCATCTTCAGTATCACCACAGTGTCCTTTCACCATCGTCTCTGCTTAACAAATGAGAAACGCAAAACAGCCATAAAGAGTTGGCGACAAACAAAGCGACTAACAAAGGGAGCCTAGATGTAAACACACTTTATAGTCGGCCATAACCTCTTCCCCGCTGTCTCCAATTCGGGCGTCCCCGCGGCTCTCCGGCTGCAACTATTCCTGCAACATTATTCCATCGATTAGTGGGACTGTCGAGCATGTTAAGCAAGAAATATTAAATGTGGACAGCAGATATGATATCGGAAATGTTTTTTTTTTTTTTTTTTTTAATAGGAAAATTGTGTTTGGGTTTGATCGTTTCTGTTATTCTTGGTTTTTAGAGGGATCTTTTTTCTCATTCGAGAGAATATGAATGTATACATATACTGTGCATGTCTACATACATATATACATATACATATACAAACATACATACATATATATATATATATATATATATATATATATATATATATAATAATATATATATCATATACACAATATATAATAGGTGTTGTGGTGTAGTGTGTGTTGTGATAGTGTGTGTGTGTGTGTGTGAGTTGTAGTGTGGTTGTGTGTGTGTGATGTTGTAGTATACATATATATGAATACACACGCACACACACACACATACATACACACACACACACACACACACACACACACACACACACAACACAACACACACACAACACACAACACAACACACTACACACACACACACACACACACAATACTACATATATATAAAACATATATAATATATATAATAATATATATATTTATATATATTTTATAATATATATATTATATATATATATATATATATATACATATAATATATATATATAGATATATATATATAATATATATATATATATATATATATATATATATATGTATACACACACACATATGTATATATATATATATGTATATGTATATATATACATACATATATATATATATTATATATATATATATATATATCATAACTATATATCTAATAATATATATATATAATCAACTAACTATAATACTATAACACACACACACACCACACCACACCACACACACACAACACACACACACACCACAATAATATATATATATATATATATATATATATATATATATATATATATATACATATATATATATAATATATATATATATATATATACATATAGATTATATATATATATATATATATATATATATATATATATATATATATGATATTATATATATATATATATATATATATATATATATATATATATATATATATATATCACACACACACACACACACACACACACACACACACACACACACACACCACACACGTATATATATATATATATATATATATATATATATATATATATATATATATATATATATATATTATGTTCCTCCCTCGGTTTCGAGGATGAGCTTGACTCCATATCAGATCGATTATCAGTTGCTGTGGGTCCGGAGATGACTGATGAGGCCGATCCGGGCCCGTAGGGCTCGACCGTACACGGGACAGGTGTGGGTGGGTGCTGCGTTGGAAGTGTAGGCAGCTCGAGCTTTGCGCGCTGCACTGGATGTGCTGAAATGGATGAAGTCATGACTTGCGCTTGACTTGGATTTAAGTGAGGGAGAGTTGCGCAGATCGTCAGCCTCACTCTCTCGTCCCTTCCTGTCTTGGTCCAGTGGCAAGACATAGTCGAGACGGCTGGAGATAGGTCAGGATGCAGTGGATGGCCAGCAGTGTCCTACGTGTCTCACTGTGCTCTGGTTGCGTTCCACAACGCTTTCCTGGGTCCACCGTCTTGTCCGTTGAACCAGTTGCTTTCTACCGCACAGTCAGCCGGGTCCAGTCTTTGCATGCGTAGGTAGACAAGCCCTACAGTTACCTCCTGTCTTGTGGCACGCACACACGACAGTGGAGACTCGTGGGGCCAGCACTGACTTGGGCTGGCTTACCCACTAAATAGACAATCGAGGTGAAGTTCCTTGCCCAAGGAACTTCATCGTATCTAGGTTACACACACACACACACACACACACACACACACACACACCACACACACACACACACACACACACACACACACACACAGATATAATATATATATAATATATATATATATATATAT
>NC_051401.1:15378325-15385825 GCF_015228065.2 Penaeus monodon
TTTCCCTCTCTCTGCGTATTATGAACGAAATCCATGCATTTTTGTGTTATTTAAGATGCATAAGACGTTCTGACGATGACCTGAAGCAGGAATCCCACGTCAGAACTAAGTCTCTAAACTACTTCCGGTGGCATTGGTTTAATTTGTTACTGATGTGACGTTCGTGTTATCATATGCATGGAGGAACTGCTAATAAAAGCCACCCCGTCGAATTTCAGTGCTATGACTCTAAAGGCTAGATTGCAATGGTGAACGGTCGAGTGTGTCACCCTTACTGGTAGGGAGGTCTCCATGGGGAAATTTGTATGCTAATCGAAACGTCCGCGTGTGGTGACATACGAGCTTGTGCACACAGACGCACACATACATGGACACACACAGGCACACACACAACACACTCACACACACACACACACACACACACACACACACACACACACACACACACACACACACACACACACACACACACACACACACACACACACACACACACACACACACACATACATGCACAATGTGCATACATACATATATATATATATATATATATATATATATATATATATATATATATATATATATATATATTTTTTTTTTTTTTTTTTTTTTTTTTTTTTTTTTTTTTTTTTTTTTTTTTTTACGGTAGGTTCATGTCTGAGCCGCCGTGGTCACAGCATGTTACTCAATTGCAGTTTTCACGTTGTGATGCTCTTGGAGTGAGTACGTGGTAGGGTCCCCAGTTCCTTTCCACGGAGAGTGCCGGTGGTACCTTTTTAGGTAATCATTCTCTCTATTTATCCGGGCTTGGGACCAGCACTTGACTTGGGCTGACTTGGCCACCCAGTGGCTAGGTAGGCAATCAAGGTGAAGTTCCTTGCCCAAGGGAACAACGCGGCGGTCTGTGGCTCGAACCCTCGAACTCAGATTGCCGTCGTGACAGTCTTGAGTCCGACGCTCTAACCATTCGGCCACCGCGGCCCCATATATATATATAGTATATATATATTAGTATATATATAATATATATATATATATAGATATAGATATATATATATATATATATATATATACATACATACATACATACATACATACATACATATATCTATATCTATATCTATATCTATATCTATATATATGTCTATATAGATAGATAGATAGATAGATAGATAGATATATAGATATATATATATATATATACCTAAATTTATATATATAGATGCAACACACACACACACACACACACACACACACACACACACACACAATACACGTTTTTTTTAATCTACTGCTTTTTAGAAAAGGAGAAAGCATCATAAAATTCCTCTTGGAAATCTGAATCTCTTTTGTATATCTGTATCATCTGCGTAACCTGAATCCGACCGCGAATGCAGATACCCAAGGCGGCCATTTTGACACATATTTCTCAAACCAATCGGCCGAGAAGACGGGAAAGGGTCTACGATTTGTTCTTCTTCTTTTTCTTTTTTTCTTTTTCTTTTGGGGGTGAAAGCGAGGCGGATGTGTCCATGGTTTTGGAGTGTAGAGTGTTTTCCGTCTCTTAAAGAATTTATTGTATCATTTTCCAAAAGTGTTCGGTTGCTTGGTTATTTTTTTTTTTTTTTTTTTATGTATGGATATTTAGGACAGTTGGTTTAGTAACAGCTCTACATAGATATACAGTAATGTGTCTTTGATATGTGGCCGCCTCTTAACACATTCTTGCTCCCTTACTGGTTATTATAACTACAGGCGTACGTACAGGTATTTTTGCGAATATATGCTTGGAAGAAAAAAACACAATACAAAAACTAGATTTATTGGAAGTGAGACTACAGTTTCGAAATCCACCTGGATTCCATCTTCAGGAATATATGCTTGCTTGGTATAATGGGTATTTTCTTTGTGCATCTCGAGCTGTTCAGATATTTCGTTTGAATAATATCGGGGTCCATGTTGATTTGTTCTGTAATTCTTGTTTTAAGCTCAGGTATTTTTTGCGATTGCGTGTGTATAGCTGCTTGGAGGATCTCTTAGTCTCACCTACGCATTTTTGTATATGGAAAGTCTATTGCATAATATACTCGGTATTAAGTAAAGTAGAACATATCACCCTCTGTCCGGAAGTCGGTTGAAGAAAATTTATGGTAATAGACAAGAGAGTGCTTAAAATAGCGCCTTAATAAACGCTAAAAACAAAAAACAGCGGCAGATCGCGAGAAATAGAACTGAAAAGGTCACTGAGGAATGGGATCTGTTCAGCTCCAGTGGCGTAGCTGCTTTGTTAATCTTTTGATGGAAACTTGGTTAAAAGCCCTCTCGAAGCCAACCATAATAACATAAATCTTTCTAATATCATATTCGCTAAGCTCTCTCGCACTCTCGCGTTGATTAAACCAGTAATAATTTGCAAGAGTAATTACGCCTCCCCCCCACCCCAAAAAAAAAAAAATATATATAACTGCAATGATGTCACTGAGGAAATACAGAAAAGGAGAAGCTAAAATGAGAGGACTGGAAAAGTTATTCAGAAAACCCTTTGGCAAATTTACAAGTCGTCATCACTAAATAAGCGAACTTGAAGCAGTATGAAATCCCAGTATAACTAATATTAATCCAACTGACGCACTACACAGGTGACAGTGAATAGGCATGTCTCCCTTCGAGTGCTATCATGCAGACGTATTTAGGACACGGTTAATGACAGCGCCACATAAGGGTCTTTGATGGCCGCCCACGCCACGGAGCGCAGCGTGTCCATGGAGACGTAATCGTGTTGCCTTACACTTTGTGGAAGGAAGGTTAATGTGATTGTGAGCGTATGTATTTTTGTTACCTGTTCATCAAAAAAGAAAAGAAAAAAGGATGGGGTGTTAACGTTGAAACGATTGTAAATCAGGGTTGCATGCAATGAATTCGCAAGTTCCCGACTTTAACATAATCAAAACGAATGAAAATGGGCTACAATTTCTACGCATAATGTTTGAAGTTGATAGAAAATTTAATATCTAGTATATCAGAAGCTAACAAAAAGCAAATTTTAAGATCATATAACGATAAACAACCTTTATAATTTTTTTGTTACCTTAATACCGGCTTTCCCCTCTGAGTATACTTACCAATAACAATCTCTCTCCTGTTTATATAGACCTTCCTTAGTTATATATTCTTTAGAAAATGAATAGCGGATGATACTCATCGGAAAAAAATACTTTCTTTGCTGCCTGTCAATCACCATTCATCGGCTTCCGGAAGAAGAGCCAACGGGAAGTAATAAATCATACTTTCTTTACCTGAGGAACAAAGCTCTTTTATAACTGTCATTGTTTTTTTTTTCTTTTTTTTTTCATTCTTTTTTGTCTTTAAAGATGGTAGTTGATATGTCTTAATGTCTGTCATTTTGACTCATGTTCTGTTTCAAATTGTGAAGCAGTCGTGTTGAATACTCTTTATGAGGGGAAAAGTTTGGGTCGCCTGCAAAATCAAGGCTAATTAACTCCAGGTATTGATTGACGCTGAACTGAAGGCGCTCGCAGAGCATCACGCAAACGCACACAGACGCAGATAAAGATATATATAGACACATGTGGACAAATCTGCACATAATCGAAAGCAGAGCTACAGGGACACATCCTCTCTCTCTCTCACTCACTCTCTCTCTCTCTCTCTCTCTCTCTCTCTCTCTCTCTCTCTCTCTCTCTCTCTCTCTCTCTCTCTCTCTCTCTCTCTCTCTCTCTCTCTCTCTCTCTCTCTCTCTCTCTCTCTCTCTCTCTCTCTCTTTCTCTGACACACACACACACACGTTATACTCGGTTTCAATTAAGTCAGAACATCAAAATGTCTCGTCGTGTATTGCTTGCAGATCCCGTAAAGACCCCTTGATCTTTTCGTTTTCTAGAGATGGAAACTGACATATGAATCTGCAGATACATGGTTGAAATCGATCTGGTAATGTTGCTTTGAAAGTAATTTAGTTTGTGAAAACCCTATTCTACTAATGATCAATAAAGTGCATGTCTGTGTGTATTACTCTACTCTCTATCTTCAAAATGCGTGTTCAATTTATCGGTCACAGATATCGACAGGCAAAGACAAGCACCTGTTCACACGAAAAGCACTCCGACTGCAAGCGCCGACCACAGACACACACACGCACGGACCCCATATCAACAGCATTCCACTCTGACGTTGAGAGACACCTGGAAATCAAGCTGTAATAAGACATATCTCCGGGGGCTTTGACGAGGCCTATCATTGCATACGCCTCGCTCGCACTTCCCCAGTCTAGTTGCTTCTGCCGCAGGTGCAGGGGCGAGGGGAGGGCGTGACGGGAAGTGAAAGACAGCTGTTCTCCCTTATCGAGCTTCTAGAAGTCAGAGTGATGGACTTGTAGGTTGGGCGTACCTCTGCCATTCGCGCAGTAACTTTGTCCACTCGTCGATAGGACCTTGTTTGCCTCAAAGGATGACAGGATGGCACGGGTGTCGGACAGGTTCTGCAATATATTATTATCCTTGATTTTTTTTCCTGTTTATATATTTATTCATTATAAAGCATGTATTAATTTATGATGCTTCCGAATCGTAATATTTTGATTTATTCATTTTCTCTGCGAATAAGATTACGAGAGAAAACGAAGACTCATGAACAATATACTAGTGTCTAAAACATATGGAAATGAACGAATAATTGTGACAATCTGCATACTTTCTGTATAATTCAACCATAGTCACTGTTTTTTTTTTATTAATGCACAAAGACAGCGTCGAACATTAATTACATCAGATTAACTACATTCATTTTGCTGACTATGAATATCGTAAGGAGATTAAAAATGATGAAGTATTTAAATTTTGCGGTTCATTCAATTTATATTTGTTATGCTGCTAACATTGGACGACATTTTCTCAATGTATACTTAGAGTGAATTAATTTTATTTCTGATTCTGATTACATATATTTTGCTGTTTAAAGACATTAATATTGTTTATGGTCAAGATTTTGATTTGTAAATTAGAATAATCTCTCTGTCTTTGTCTCTCTCCCTCTCTCTGTCTGGCCGTCTGCTCGCCTGGCTGTATATCTGTCTCTCTTTTTCTATCCCTCTCTGCATCTGTCCCTATCTCTGCTGTCTCTCTTCCCCCCCCCCCCTCTCTCCCTCTCTCTCTTCCTCCTTCCCTCTCTTTCTTCCTCTTCTCCCTCGCTGCGAGTCGTGTAGTCTGTGAGAGTAGCCACAGCTTCCAGAGCAGATAATTGAATTTCAGGTTGCGTATGGTAGCTTGGGCACGGGAAACGGGACCGTAACATACTACTGTATTTATTCCGTAGTTGAACTTCTGTGGAATCACCAGCTTTACTTTGAGAGCTTTTAGATTTCACACGCTATTTAACGGTTAAATTAACGTGAAGAAGGCACAGGTCTGAAAAAGAGGTAGCATGGATGGTCATCAAAGAAAAGGGTAAGGCATGGATCAACATCTACGGAAATAGTTCAGTATGGGTCAGCTTCTTAAAGAAAAGGGTCAGCCTAGGCGAGCATCCACGTGCATAATGCAGCAGTTCAAAAAAGGTTCAGCATGGTTCAGCGACTAAAAAGGCCCAGGATGGGTCAGCGGTGACGAAAAAAAAACTCAACAAGGGTCAGCTGTTTCAACAACAAAGATAAAGGTTCAGCATGGGTCAACCTGGATATGTTTTTTTATTTTTTTTTTTTTATTTTTATTTTAGGAAGGGAACTGCTGTCTGTCTCTCTCTTTGTCTTTGTCTGTCTGGATGTCTGTCTGAATGTCTTTTTCCTACGCTTAGTCTTTGTCATGTTTGTCTCTTTTTCCCTTCCACTGTCGGTCTATTTATCTGTCTGTCTCTTTCTCTCTTACTCTATGTTTCTGTTTGCTAGCGTCTCTGTTTCTGTCTCTGTCCGTCTGTCTGTTTTTCTGCTGTATTTCTGTCTGTCTGTCTGTCTTTCTTTCTCTCTCTCAGTTGAGGAACGTGTGAATATCTATTGCACCCTATATTTTTTTTCCTGACTGGTGTCAAAGATATATTCATTTTAATGTTTTAATATAATTACACCTTAAAGTTTATATATATAGATTTGAATAAATATAAAATTCATATATTAATCTGAATTTATTTATGTTAGATCAAGTCACTAACGACTTTTCATCGCAAATTAGATATAATTTCATATGTGAATCTCCTTTGGGTCTCGGCTTATTTTCTTCGCTCAGGTGCAAGCTCCAAGAACCAGTTGCAGAGATGTCTTGTTTCGTAAACCAGGACATTAACTATTGCCTTTGGGATTAGGTGGAGTAAATCCTTTAAGAAAATTATTCAAATCAAGTTGAACCTGTGTTCACCTGTGTTCATTAACGCTCATCTCAGCCACTGTCATTCTCCCTCCATTGACCTTGCTCTCTCTCTCTCTCTCTCTCTCTCTCTCTCTGTCTCTCTCTCTCTCTCTCCCTCTCTCTCTCTCTCTCTCTCATTCTCTCCCTCTCTCTCATTCTCTCTCTCTCTCTCATTCTCTCTCTCTTTTCTCATTCTCTCTCTCTCTCTCTCTCTCTCTCTCTCTCCTCTCTCTCTCTCTCTCTCTCTCTCTCTCTCTCTCTCTCCCTCTCTCTCTCATTCTCTCTCTCTCTCTCTCTCTCTCTCTCTCCTCTCTCTCTCTCTCTCTCTCTCTCTCTTTCTCTCTCTCTCTCCTCTCTCTCTCCTCTCCTCCTCTCTCCCTCTCTCTCTCCTCCCTCTCCTCTCTCTCTCTCTCTCTTTCTCTCTCCTCTCCTCCTCTCTCTCTCTCTTCTCTCTCCCCTCCTCTCTCTCTCCTCTCTCTCTCTCTCTCTCTCTCTCTCCTCTCTCTCTCCTCTCTCTCTCTCTCTCTCTCTCCTCTCTCTTCTCTCTCCTCTCTTCCTCCTCTCTCCCTCCTCTCTCTTCCTCCTCTCTCTCTCTCCCTTCTCTCTCTCTCTCTCTCTCTCTCTCTTCTCTCTCTCTCTCTCTCTCCCTCTCTCTCTCTCTCCTCCCCTCTCTCTCTCTCTCTCTCTCTCTCTCTCTCTCTCTCTCTCTCTCTCTCTCTCTCTCTCTCTCCCTCTGACTGCTCTCTCTCTCTATAATAATAATGTGGGAGTTAATCCCAGTGGCTGGCACCAATGTAATAATAAGGGGGACGAAGAATCCCACAAGGTGCCACCAATATAATATAAGTGGGAGTTGATGATCCCAATGGCTGGCACTGATGTAAAGATGAAGGGGACGTGTAATCCCAGCGCGATGCCACTAGTGTAAAGATGTGTGGGGACATGTGGTGACGCGAGACAAGACGTGTCCCCACAGGGTGGTACTCTGATTCTCTGGTTTGTTCTTGAAGGTGTATGGAGTTAAAGTTGTCGCTGCTTCTATGGTTTATTAGCACGGGAATATGGTAGCAGGACAGGCAAGGCAGGGAGACCTGCCTGGGAGGCGGAGGCGTCCCGACCTGCCCGCTTGCTGGCTACGAGCGGTCTG
>NC_051401.1:15390825-15395825 GCF_015228065.2 Penaeus monodon
AGAAAAGAAAAATATATTTATATACTTTTATAAAACAACAAAGCCACGTTCGCCGTACAGGTTTACATTACATTACCCGGAAACCGAAACCACACACATACAACCACAGGGCACACACACACACACACACACACACACAAACACACACACAAACCACACACAAACAAACACACACACAAACAAACACACACACACACACACGCACACACACACAGGCACCCACCCACCCACCCAAACACACACACACACACACACACACACACACACACACACAAACACACACACACACACAGGCACCCACATACATCCCTCACACACACACACACACACACACACACACACACACAAACACCCACAAACACCCCCCACACACACACACACATACACCCCACCCCGCACAAGCACGCACACACGCAAGCACACACAACTTTCCCAATAATTGCACAGGTCGAAAACGTGACAAGAGGAAGAAGCGGACGGACTCAGACCAAAAGTTTTCGACGCCGGAAAACGCCAAAGCAATTTGGATCCTGATGTTCGTCAAATTTTCACCTGGTCGCAAATGTATCTTTTTTTATAAATAAGGGGATAAGGGGAAAGGGGTAAGGGGTATGGATAGGTGTGAGGGATAAGGGTGAGGGGTAAGGGAGAGGGGTAAGGGTGAGTGATAAAGTTTAGGGGTAAGGATGAGGGTAAGGGGTGGCGATAGGGATGAGGGTGAGGGGTGAGGGTGAGGGGTAAGGGTGAGTGGGTTTAGGATTTAAGAGTGAGGGGATAAAGGGGAAGGGGGCTAAGAGTGACGGTGAGGGGGATATGGTGGAGAGGGATAAGGTGGAGGAGGATGAAGGGGATAAGGGGAAGGGGAAGATGGAAGGGGAAGAGGAAAGGGGTAGGGGAAAGGGGGAGGGGAAAGGAAGAGAGGAAAGGAGAGGGGGAAGGGGGAGGGGAAAGGGGGGAGGGGAAGGGGAAAGGGGTGGGGGAGGGAGAGAGGAAAGGAGAGGGGGAAGGGGGAGGGGAAGGGGGAAGGGGTGGGGGAGGGCGGTTGCATAAGTGTGGGTTCACTTCATCACTCCCGTTTTTAGTGATATTGTCATTTTATGGTTTTTCGGCATATTGTTTCTGTGGGATAGAGGCGTGTTTACTTTGCAGTGACTGTCGTCCTTTCACTTAATATCATCATTTTTGGAGCATTTAATTCCTTGTTGAGTTCTTATCATTATCATCCGTTTCTTTTTTTTTCTCTTAGTTGCTGATCTTACCATTATCTTTGTTTTAGTTATAATTTTCCTCTGTTATCATATGATTTTATTGTTTTAATATTGTTGTTAATTCTCCTAATGTAACTATTCAGCTCAATTCTTATGACCTAAAGGACTTTTTTCTACTATAATTATATATTATCTTAATGCTCTTCATTAATCATTCCTTGAAATTGGAATTATGATAATTATTTTTACTCAGTTCCACAAGCAAACAATTCAAACATCAACCTATATTATATCAAATTTCTTGCTTTACTTCGGTTCACACAAAAAAACCCAAGTTTTAAAATGTCATCCATCAAAGTCTCGTCCCAAGATCCTTACTTTAAAGTTATAGAGAGAAACTTGCTTAATAAATCTAATCATTATAAGCACCAAAGCATTTTTGTCCCATAATGGTTAATGGCATCAGCTTCTTTCTTCTTTTAACGGTAGGTTCATGTCTGAGCCGCCGTGGTCACAGCATGATACTTAATTGTAGTTTTCATGTTGTGATGCTCTTGGAGTGAGTACATGGTAGGGTCCCCAGTTCCTTTCTACGGAGAGTGCCAGTGGTACTTTTTTTTTTTGTTTTTGTTTTTTTTTTATGTAATCATTCTGTCTCTATTTATCCGGGTGGGACCAGCCACTTGACTTGGGCTGGCATGGCACCAGTGGCTAGGTTAGGCAATCGAGGTGACGTTCCTTGCCCAAGGGAACAACGCGGCGGTCGGTGACTCGAACCCTCGAATTCAGATTGCCGTCGTGACAGTCTTGAGTCCGACGCTCTAACCATTCGGCCACCGCGGCCTTGACGATCATGGGCTTCCATGATTTTTTTTTTTTTTTTTCTTAGCAATTTAGAGCGGTGGTTTGCCATTGCCTTCCGCCCGGTGTTTTTATCGAGTCACCATCTCTATTTACCCGGCACTGACTTGAGCTGGCATCAGCTTAGACGCTACAATTATACTCAATTTAGTGTCTTAGACTTCCTGAAAGTATTAAGAATACTTCTATTAATAACCAAATAAACCTTAAGAACCCTTTCTTACAAACACTTTACACAAAGGATACTTATAAACATTAATTATATGCTGAAGATTGTTCTGTCTTAACCTTCAAAGTCGCTGCTTGTTAACGGTCCACGTTAAAAACAATTACCTACATTAATTAGATGCAAAAGAGTAAATCTAATTCAAGGCTAACTTTAATCATTCACTAATTATAAATCAACAATTGTTCTAATTGAATTTAACAACAACAATGAAATCACTTCATTTATAAATTGTGCAAAATGATTTGCCCAAAAGCTTTTTGTTAACAGAATGACGCCTGAAAACTTCATGGAACATTTTTGAAAAAAATAAACCAAGGCAATAATAATAACAATAATAATTATAATAATAATAATAATAATAATAATAATAATAATAATAATAATAATAATAATAATAATAATAAAATAATAATAACAATAAAATAATAATTAATAACAATAATAATAATAACAATAAGCGTTTTGTAGTTTATTTTAAAAGTATTTTTCAACCTAGTCTTGCCTTTGAAAATCGGAATGAATACGCATCATCTTTTTGCTTCTAATTAAAAATTCAATTATGGTTAAAGCATCGCACATTTAAAAAAACCTGCAAGTACTTACCTCATTAATATTCTCAAATCATATTTACGTCCTGAGCTAAATTGGAGCGAACTTATTGAAATACTGTAATTAAAGACAAAGATCGTAATATATTCGTTTTCAATGATTACTAACCAATTCATTTATAGAGGCCACTAGTTGTGAATGTTTAACTGTATTCTTTTCATAAAAAAATAATTATCAATATTTCCATTTCCATGCTTCCATTACTATTTTTGACAATTTTTTTTCTGTCAATATTATTATCTTTATACACACACACACACACACACACACACATATATTATTTATATGTATGTATATATATATATATATATATATATATATATATATATTATAATATATATCTATATATATATAATATATATATTATATATATATATTATATATATATATATATGTGTGTGTGTGTGTGTGGTAGTGGTATATTAAAGATAATAATATTGGACAGAAAAAAAAAAAATATTATATATATATCTATATATATATATAGAGACAGATAGATATATATAGATATATATATATATATATATATATATATAGATATACATACATATAAATAATATATATATATATATATCTATATATATATAGATATATATATATATATATACCTCTTCCCTATCCCACTTGATATTATATCTATACTATATTTAGCATATTATTATATAATAATTAATATGAATACTACATATATATATATATATATATAGATATATCTATATATATATATAAGCATATATATATATATATATAATATATATTATATATATATAGATTAATATATATGGAAGAAAAACCACTAATACAAAAAACTAGATTTATTGATAAATGAGACACAGTCGAAATCCACCTGGATGCCATTTCAGGTCTGAAGAGTAAAGGGAGAGGAGGGAGTATAAAAGAGAGAGGAGGAGAGCAACGCGGGAAACACGGGGCGGGTGAGGACAGACGAACGGAAGCAGAGGAAGGTCACATCAGGCGGAGGATCGCGGAGGACTATGCGCGGTGGCCGCAACATAAGTACGCTATATCCAGGGGTGGACACAACAATAACGCCCTCTTTTGCAATCAGTGGGACACTGGCCATCAGATCGGACTGGTCAGCAGCGCGGATTGTGTTTCCTTCCGCAGATGTCCACTCCAGCAGAACGGTGGAATCGTCCTTTATAAAGCTGCTGCCTAATTCAACTTGAACAGCAGGCCTTTCTCCTGCTGACAGCCTGCCTTGCTTCCCATATCCTCAGCCTTCCACCGTATGCCGGCCACCCGGCGCTTTAGTCCGCCCGATCTCCGACCTGATGTGACCTTCCTAGCTTCCGTTCGTCTTCCTCACCCGCCCCGTGTTCCCCGCGTTGCCTCTCCTCTCCTCTTTTATACCCCCTCCCTCCCCTTTCTCTTCAGACCTGAAGATGGAATCCAGGTGGATTTCGAAAACTGTAGTCTATTTTCAATAAACCAAGTTTTTGATTGTGGGTTTTTCTTCCATTGTTCAGCACGGAATGAGTGTTTGCTATTCATAATATATATATATAATATATATATATATATATATAATATATATATATTAATATATAATATATACTATATATAATATATATATATTATTATATATATATATATATATGTATATATATATATTATATATATATATATATATGATTATATATATATATATATATATATATCATTTATATATTATAATATATTATATATATATATATTGATATATATATATACTATATAATATAATTATATATATCACAACTATATATATATATCTATATATATATATAATTAGAGAGAGAGAAATAGATTGATACATAAACAGGCAATAAGTTATATAATAAAAAATCTGAAAATTGTTATTTCCTTCGTATTGGCCACCTTTTATGACTCATAAGCATGTGATAACATTAAGAAAAACATACTTTTCGAGATAAGCTTCTGTTAAAGTGAAACCCAGTGTTGCCTTCAGCTTGGTCTCCCGCAAATGCTTCCTTGGTCAGTTTGTCATTTTTGGAAATCAATGTGTTTCTGAGTTCTTTAATTTTTTCTTCTAATTTGCAACTTGTTCCTTTATTTCTCTTTATTCTTGT
>NC_051401.1:15408325-15415825 GCF_015228065.2 Penaeus monodon
TAGTCTTTCATTCTTGCATTTATCTCACCGTTTCAATTCGCTCGTCTCTCTGTCTCCCTCTTTCTCTCTTTCCCTCTTACTCGGGTCTTAGTCTTTTAGTATTTCCCCTTCGTTCGGTTTTCGGTCTTTTTCTTTTCCTTTTACGTTTTCGCTTCATGTGGTGACGTCATCTATTCGTTTATCTTTTTATTCTTTATTTTCAGTTTATTTTTATCTTGTCTTTTTTTTTGGTAGCCTTTCCTCTGTATTTTCTCCCCCCCTCCCCTCCCCCCCTCTCACTTGTCGTGAAGATTTCTCGTGCTACTGTTTTGTTCTTTCTGCTGGGGGGGGGGGGGGGGTGACGTCAGACCTTTCTTTGTGACGTCAATGCATTGTTTCGTGACGTTCAGACTGTTTTTGTTCTTATGTCAAAGTTTTGGTTGTCGTTTCAGTGTTTTTTTTTTGTGATGTCAGTATTGTTTTATGTTTGATTATTTTTGTAGTGTAAGTTTTTTTCTGTTTTTTTTGTGATGTCAGTGTGTTTTTGAAAGATATCAGGGCTTTATTATTACGTCAGAGTTTCTTCGTGACGTCGGTTCTTCTCTGGTGACGTCAGAATATTTTTGTTGGACAGGAAACGGTATTCGATATTCCTTTTCTGTTCACCTAAAATGGAAAAAAAAATCCCTTTGACGTTAGAGATTTTCCCTCTTAATTATCTACATTGCAATTGCTGACACGTTGCGTTGGTTGTTGCGCTTACGTCATTGCATCTGCGGTGACGTCATTCTTTTTTTTTTGTTGTTTTGTTTACTTTTGTCCCTGTGTTCACGTCCGCGGTCTTTCCCCTCCCTCTGCTTTTTTTTTATCTTTTTCTCGTCAGCACAATTTTTTTCTTTTCCTGTTTCTATGGAACCTTATATTTCTTTTGTTCAGTTTCGGTTTTCCCTTTTGCTTCTCCCCTTTTCTCTTTCCCTCGTGTCTCCTTTAACTTCCGTCGGGGATCATCCCTCTGTACGCGCAGTAAATACCTTACGATATAATCCTAAACCGGTAAAGCTCCCTCGTACATATCAAACAACACGAGAAAAAAAAATAAAAAGAAGAAGAAAAAGAAAAAAAGAAAAAAAGAGAAAGAGAAAGAAAAAGGAAAAATATTGATTTTCGTCATTTCATTCCCCCCTTATCCCTCCCCCTCCCCCCTTCTCTCAAGCCTGAACCCCTGGACGGCAATGATGGAGGCTTCAGGCTTACACGCCCCCCCCCCCCTGCTCCTCCTCCTGTAGGCTGTGCTGTAGAGATCTCCGGTCAGTTTTTTCGAAATAAAAAATTAAAAGTTGGTTAAAAAGCCGAGGTGTGAAAATAAGTGAATAATTTCAACATCGCGTGCGTTTTGTGTTAATAATAATAATAATAATAATAATAATAATAATTATTATTATTATTATTATTACTTTTTCTCATCTGGCTTTTTCTTATTCTCATACTACGTTTGTTCATTTTCTTGTTTATTTTCGCCCTTGGAATAAAATGACCTCTGAAGACGTTTAAGATACGGTCTAAATTAAGTCAACTGAAATAAAATAAAACTGATTTAATAACGAACAGTTACAATATTATAATGGAATAAATTGCATGCTTATATAATCACAACTATATAAAAAAAAAATTACAGTCACATCCTTATAATTACATACATGACGTACTTATATAACTAATGGGTACATAGACGCTTCACACAAAGCAATTACTTAAAGGTGCAGCGATCATATCGTGATTATATATTAAAGATCCTTGCATAACTGACACAAAGGTAACTAATATCACACACAAATTTCCCTTTAAAAGCATCAAGATATCAACAGTCACAGCGTTGTAATGACATTCATAACATGTATATGAAACAAAATTGATACTAATATTTTCTTATGTTATGAATAAGCCAATTATTATAACATACATATCTGTATTCACATAACTATCGCACAAAATTTCTGCAAAGAAGTATAACCAATTACATTACAGTAACATTCATAACATACACACCTAACAAATTTCATACCAAGCTTCTCCTTAAAGCTAATGCCACATTATTTACGTAACAATCACGCCATATGCTTAACATACAACGTATACATAATACATACCCATAATACATACATACGAAGCAAACACCAAACCAATAATCGAGTTAAAGCTACCAACAGTCGCAACAATCTACAATACGCAAAACATTTATACAAAAATAAATATCATACTAATCATCTACTCTTCTCTTTAAAAGTTCAACAAGTAAATGATTATTACATACAGAGCGTACAAAAATAACATCACACATATTACCAATATCACGCGACTCTACTAAACGGTATTGATGATCACAGCAATATGATATCATTTGCCCCGTCCTTTCGACTCGCTACCATGAATTTAATTAATGTCCACAATTCTAAAATCCCTCTAGGCTAATTGTCTTCATAAATCACTCTTCATTCCTACACTATTTGTCAGGGCGTTCGTTTTACCGCTCTGTCTTCATTTCTTCTTGGGTTAGGAGGAAAGGCTGATAAAGAAGGAGATGGAGGAGGAGGAGTAGGAGAGGAGGGAGAGAAGGGAGGAGGGAGGAGGGAAAGGTGAAGGACAAGAAGGAGAGGAGATGAATAGGAAAAAGAAGAAATAATGGAAAGAACAGGAGACGGAAAATCAAAACGGGAAAGGGGACGAGGAAGAAGAAGGAAGGGGGGAGAAAAAATAAAGAGGAAAAGGTGGCATTAGGAAAATAATAACGAAAAGAAAGAAAAAAAGAAAGAGACAAAAGAGAAATACGAGGGAAGAGAGGAAGAAGAAGAAGAAGAAGAAGAAGAAGAAGAAGAAGAATCGGGAGTAGGAAAAGAAAAAAAGAGGAAGAATTTATGAAAATAAGAAAAACAGAGAGATAAGTGGAAGGAAGGATACAAAGAGAATTTAAAGTTATCATAGGAAAAGAAATGCTATGGTGACAGAACGAAACGAAATGGAAAATGAAAAAAAAAAAAAAAACAAATAAATAAACAAGGTTGGGGTAACAGATATAGAAAAATAATGGAGTATTAAAATAAGTAAGTGAAACAGACAATATGATAAACAAATAAAATGAAAGGGATCAGAAGAAAATCAGAATATATAAAGTCGTAGAAGCAAAAAGAAGAAGGAGATGAAGAAGAAGGAGAAGAAGAAGAAGAAGAAGAAATAAAAGATCCAGAAGAAAAAGGAGGAGGAGGAGAAGGAGGAGGAGGAGGAGAAAGAGGAAAATAAGAATAAGAAGTAATAGAAGATCCAGAAGAAATAGGAGGAGAAGGAGGAGGAGAAGGAAGAGAAAGAGGAGAAGAAGAAGAAGAAAAAAAAAACTTGGTATCTTCTTTGATTACTTCAATCATCGCTTCTCTACCTCTTCCTCTATTCGTCACCTGATCGAAAATCCTTAATTATCAGCGATATATGAATTCCTCACTCGCCCTCCCTTTCCCATTCATCCATGGCGGGGTCCCTTTAATAATCTGAGAGAGAGTTCGTATAAACCCTCTACTATTCGCATTCCCTTTGGCTGTCTAATTTGTAGTACAAATACGTGGTAATTTTAAGTGTTGTTTCATTTATTAATTTTGTGTTTGTGCTGTCATGGTGATAAGGATGTTGTTATCGTTAATGTGGTTGATATGGTTATTATCAACTTCACGATCTTTTATCCTTTTTGTTAGTTCATTTTTATTATTATAATTTTAGTAATATCACTATCAAGATTGCTGATTATCATTATCAGTGATATTATCAAAATAATGTCCATTACAGTGTTATGGTTATCATTATCATGTTAATGTAATGGGTAATATATTCTAGTAATACTTTTTTCTTCTACTGCCATTACTATTATTATCACGGTCCTCATTATCGTAGTATTATCACTCTATGTATCATACTATTTCACAACATACTGTTATTGTAGATACAGTCATTATCATCAACTTCGACACTTTTTCAATATCAACCTTGCAATTAAAATCTTCATCAGTGACAACAATTGTTATATCTCCTCTTTAAACTAACGACAGCATTAACAAATAATATTTTTAATCAACATTAACATAACACCAATAACAGGAATAATAATAATACGTTACTACAATCACCATTATCTTTATAAAAAAAAACTTTATCTCAAAATTAAGTTTAGCGTCGTTATCCCCCCAAGACATACGAGCAGCGTTAGCATTTTTCGGGGGTATTTTTCTTCCTCTTTTTCCATCAGATTCTTCTGAACTCATCCCAAGGAGATTCGTTTTCCATCCCATTTCCCGTCGGCTATTCCTCCCTCTCTCTTATTTATCATTTTTCTCTCTCTTGTCTTTGCTTTTATCGTTCTGTTATCTTTCTGTTCTTATCTTTTATTCTTTTTGTTTTCTTTATTTTTTGTTTGTATTATTATTTCATATTTCTTGTATTTATTATATAAGTTTTTCGTTGTCTCTTTTGCTTTTACTTCATTTTTCCTCTTTCTGTTTTATTTTCTTTCTTTTACTTTTATTATAATTTCATTTCACTTGCTTTTATTATTATTATTATTATTATTATTATTATTATTATCATATATATATATATATATATATATATATATATATATATATATATATATATATATATATATATATATATATATATATATATTTTTTATTTATTTTATTTATTTTTTTATTATTATTATTTTTTTACTATTAATTTTTTTTCTCTCTCTCTCTTTCCTCTCTTACTTCAACCTACCTTTCCTTTCTCACCTTTATTATTATCTATCTCTTACTGTTATCATCATTATTCCTTTTTCATCCTCTCATCATTATTTTCCATTTATCATATTTTTCCCTCTCTCTTGTTTTTATCATTATTTTTCTCTCTCTTATTCATATCCTCATTTTTCCTCCGCCTTTCGCTTGTTTGCATTCCATAATCTTTTTCATTTTTTACTTGTGTGTACATGGAAAATTATTATCTATCCCTATTTATCTATCTATCTATCTATAGAATCTTTCTTCTCATATTTTCATCTTTCTGTCATGTCTATTTTCGTTTATGAATCTTCCCTTTGTTCTTTCTTCTGCGAAAAGCCTATTTATGGAAGGTTCATCCTGTGAGAAAATAAAGACAATGTGAATACAAGAAAAGAATAAGGAAGAGGAAGTAGAAGAAGAAATGGAAGAGGAAGAAGTAGATAAGAAGTAATTAGAAGAGGTAAGGAGAAAAAAGAAGAAAAGAAAGGAATTAAATAAGAAAAAGAAGAAGAAGATGGGGGTAAGAAAAAGGATCCAAAGAAAAACAAATAGTAGACAAATAAAAATATGAAGAGATAAAGAAGAAAAGATTAAGAAGATGAAGAAGAAAGTGTAGAACAGAGAGAAAGAAAAAAAGGTAAAAATTGGAATGAGAAGGAGCAGAAGGAGAAGAAATCCTCAGGCATATTCCCCCCTATTTTCCAATTACAGCACTGTACAGCCCCGAAGCCAGCAGTCAGCATCGTCGCAGTCACCGCCCCAGCCGCCGGCACGGAACTAATGAGCAATTTTTTTTTCTTCTTTATTGTGAGCCTATTATATGGCGGTCATTATCGCGTGGAGGCGACGCCCGTAATAGTCTTCGAGCTCGGGATAGATCATTCCAGGGCAAAAAACAAACGCCATTAAACCCTGGGTGACCTTGAGATGTAAGATCGTGTTGATGCTAAGGTTTCTTCTACTTGAGGAGATATTCTGGGATGAAATTCGTTA
Source organism: Penaeus monodon (assembly GCF_015228065.2). NCBI lineage: Eukaryota > Metazoa > Arthropoda > Malacostraca > Decapoda > Penaeidae > Penaeus > Penaeus monodon. The sequence goes on from NC_051401.1 coordinate 15,414,097, forward strand.
TCGTTAGTCGATGGTGAGGAGGGATTTGGTACGAGAAATTTGCATTCCTATTTTTTTAATTTTAATTTTATTATCATCATTATTTGTGATGTTAGGTTGGACTCTCCCTGTGGCTCGTAATAGAAGTGGGAATTGGCTTATCTGAATAAAATATTTTGATTTATTAAAATTAGATATTGAACTTCCGAGGTACTATTTTTAATTGGTTGTTATATCACAAAACTAGTCAACATCGCAGAGCGCAATGAGATATCCAAATAGTATAGAAAAAGACCATTTGTTTCTTCTTTTGATTTTGCCGATATTACGCCTAGTATGAGCGTGAAATATTCCCAAATGGTTGTCTGGGCATCAATGTTAGTTTTGACTTTTGATCTTTTCGATGCTAAGTAATTTCACAACACACGAAGCTGTAAAGAATATCCAGGAAAGAGGAAAACAACGCCATGGAAACGAACCTTGGAATTGTCAAGCTAAAGTTCAAATATTTCTTGGTGATATTTCTGCCGCGCCTTGTGTGATTGGTGGCAATCAAGGAATGCCTTCGTTGGCTTTGAACTCCGACTGAATACAACATGCACGTGGCTACAGTCAGAGCGTGTTATTGGAAGCAGGGCGAAAAATTTAGGAATGTTTGATGTGTGTTAAGAGCATAATAGATAAAAACAAATCAGGAAAATGTGCTTAGGTCAATTCTACCGTCGTATTGCACGGCTCTTGGTACAAAGTTGAATAAAACGCACAAAACAATAAATATAAAAAAAGGCAATGCAATAACCTTTTTCCTTTGCTCATACAGGACGAAACAACAATTCTGTTATTTTTCAACACTGGAACGGTCCAAGAGATTCATGATTCCACCGATAAAACGTTTTATGGGTTTTAGCCAGAGCTACGTGTACGGGGCTCCTCTTATTTCTCAGTCAGTACCAAAGCTGCGATCATGGAAGTGCAAGAACGGCGAATAGAAGCTGCAATTGCTTGTGCAGACTGCAGGGGATCCGGATTTGAAGACCTCTATCGGTATACTATGGTGGAAAAGAATATAACTGCGTAACTTGCTTATATAAAGAATGTATGTGTTAACTTTTCTTTTTTATTTGGTTTGCATTTGCTGTGGGTTAGTCTGAACAGTTTTTAGTGCTCTCAGAAAATATAAAACTATCCTTGACGAGGGACATGCTAAATTTTCTTTTAAAAGTTCTCATATGATAGACTATATCCAAGTAAAGTATCTAAAAAAAGAATCATTGAATCCCATTCAGACAACACACGCGATTGCAAGAAAATATGTATCGAAAATCTCCCGTTTCGATAGGCGCCCCGTTTGTCACACCCCCCCTTTTTCCGTCTGGATGTATGTGCCGCCGCTTCCATTTGTCAGAAACGTGTCATCTAACTAATGGAACTCTTAGTTGATACAACAGCTGATATTGGTCCATTGGCGCACCGCTGCGTCCCCGTGCCAGTGTTTTCAGCTGCTCATCCCATTCCCAAACCGAAAAAACATTTTTAAAAAGGGTTTTGGTGATTTTGCTCCAGTTGAAAAAAAAAGCGGTATTGTTAGCGCTCTGGTTAATACCTGAATATCATTTTCGTGTTTACCTGAACGAAATCACCTTACATTTCATTTGCATGGAAAAACCGGGTTTTAGTTTTTCCGTCAAATTGCTGCCACACACATGTTGATACCCCATATTGTTTACACTTAAAACTCGACTTTTTTCAT
>NC_051401.1:15435825-15437590 GCF_015228065.2 Penaeus monodon
AGGAGAGAGAGAGAGAGAGAAAGAGGAGAGAGGAGAGAGAGAGAGAGATAGATATATGATAGATAGAGAGAGAGAGAAAAAAAAGGTACCCCACTACCTCTCGAGGTCACTGCCCTCCACCCATGGTCGAAAGATGCTGAGAGAGAGAGAGAGAGAGAGAGAGAGAGAGAGAGAGAGAGAGAAAAGAGAGAGAGAGAGAGAGAGAGGAGAGAGAGAGAGAAAGAGAAAGATAGAGAGAGAGAAAGAAGGAAAGAGAGAGAGAGAGAGAGAGAGAGAGAGAGAGAGAGAGAGAGAGAGAGAGAGAGAGAGAGAGAGAGAGAGAGAGAGAGAGAGAGAGAGAGAGAGAGAGAGAGAGAGAGAGAGAGAGAAAGAGCGGTACCCCACAACCCTCGAGGTCATTACCCTCCACCCACGCCCGAAGATGCTGAGGGAGGTCATTGCCCCGAGTGAGGTAATGTGAGGTTTTGGGATCACGGTCGCACGAGGTTTTCCGTCAGGCTGAACTGCACAGAAGGCGTCCGCGGAGGCAGCGGATCTGGACACGTGTCTTGGGGGTAAGTTTTCTAATGTCCTCGTACGGAGGTGTAGCAGAACAAGGATTTTTTTTTTTTTTTTAATATAAATCTGCGCGTTCTTTTTATCTCTGAGATGTTCTTTAGTCTGATTGTCTCTGAATAACCTAGATGTTCTTTGTATAACCTGGGTGTTCTTTTTTATAGCCTGGATGGTCTTTATATAAACCTGGATTGTTTTTTGTTTAACCCGGAACATGAATTTTCTTTCTATAATCTACATGTTCTTTGTATAACTTGGATGTTCTTTGTTTAGCCTGGAGGTTCATTTTTAACCCGGGTGTTCTTCGTTTAATTTGGATGTTCATTTTTTAACCTGGATGTTCTTTGTATAGCGCGGATATTCTTTGTCTAACCTGGCTGTTATTTGTATAACCTGGATGTTCTTTGTATAACGCGGGTGTTCTCTGTTTAACCTGGCTGTTCTTTGTGTAACCTAGATGTTTTTTTGATTAACCAGGATGTGTTCTGTATAACTTGGGTGTTCTCTGTTTAAGCGTGGATGTTCTTATTTAACATGTATATTCATTGTATAAACTTCGTTAAAATAGGGTGTTCTTTACATAACCTATGTTGCCTCCGTATAACCTAGTTGTTCTTTGTTCAACCTGGATGCTCTTTATCTTAACCGGATAGATTTACTATTGCATCCTTGTATGACATAATTTCCACTCGACGTGGAAAAAGGAGAGAGACAGAGAGAGAGATGAGAGAGAGAGCGATGAGAGAGATGAGAGAGAGAGAGATGGAGAGAGAGAGAGAGAGAGAGAGAGAGAGAGAGAGAGAGAGAGAGAGAGAGAGAGAGAGAGAGAGAGAGAGAGAGATAGATAGATAGATAGATAGACAGAGAGAGAGAGAGAGAGAAAGAGATAGATAACACCCCCAAAAAAAACGAACGTGTTTCTTTGTTACTACTTCAACAGAGGCGGTCAGATGTCCAGGTCATTGACAGGGAAATCGGGTCATAAGAGCAGTCCTTCCTCTCTTTGGAAACGTCAAGAAGCGAAGGGAAACTCGACAAAGGAAAAGAGATTCGTTTTATCACTTTTTTTTTAAGTGTATGCTATCGTGTTTGGTTGTTTTCTTTTATTTGCTTATTCCTAATAGGAGGTTTCAGTTGAATATTGAATATCATGACAATTCTGTTTGCGATTTCGTTACCTTTGTTTTTTTTTTTTGTGGATTTTTTTATT
>NC_051401.1:15445501-15452710 GCF_015228065.2 Penaeus monodon
AATTACTTAATTGGATAACCATAATCACATATAAATAAAATAGAAAATAAATAAACCTATGTATGTATTCATTTATATATATATACTTATTCACCTATATCCATATATATGTGTTTGTTTATGATAACCCGTAGAATACCACGAAGTGAGGGGAGGTATGTTCACTGCCGTTGTTAATAAATAGATGGATGGAGGGAGAAGGGGGGGATGGGAGGCTAAATAACAAACTTGGATCCTGATTTCCCCCTGATAGCATGACTTGATGAAATATAAAAAAGAAACACATCTAAAAAAAAAAAAAAGAAGATCATAATAATGATATTTAATTTCAGTGTTCCTCCTGTACTTTGGTTGTTTGTTGTTTGTGTTTGAAGGGAGAGTGTGAGGAGGGAAGGAAGGAGATCAGCTGTAAATTAAATCATCTACTTCTTCAATGCGATTGCTAAGGATGACAACTCCATTTAGCTTAGAATGTCTAAATGTATCTCAATATTACGGGTAATTAACAAAAACCGAAAAAACGGGTCACACACACGTCAAGACTGCAAACAATTATCAAAACCATTACAGAAAATGTTACAATTAACATCAGAAGCTCCTAGGTCAGCATTAACAATGATAAAATATCGGACTCTGATCTATACACCTAATTAATTAAATTGCCAACCATTAAACAACCATCATGTTTCGTTATTTAATATATATTGTGTTCTTTTTTTTCCTCGTATTGGAAGCTGTTAACAAAAGGGCCTTTGCTATCTGTATGAAGGAAGGAATAAAAATGTAAAAATGTAAGAGAAAAGATGACCGAAGTCAAACCTCGCCTATTCAAACAGTGGCAGTTTGTCGTTTCAGCACTCGGTAACGGAGGGACGAATGTACAAACAAACAAACAAACAAAAAAAGAATAAGGGCAGTATTACAATATGAATAATGAAGAGGAGAAGAGAACGAATTCGAGGAAAGACTTTGAGCGTAATGACTTCAAGATACGAATTCGGATCATGGATAAATTCCTGGAAGTTTACGTCTTTCTCTGTCTCTTTTGGGGCGAAAAATCATAGAAAACGGAGAGAGGATCATGCGTCCCTATCATGAAAGAAAACGGGAAACTGGAAAAAACAAACAAAGAAAATGTGCAAGTGTTCGATCGAGCGAGGTTTGGCTTCGAATCTCATTGTGGTAGACTTTGATATATTAAAAAGCAACTCGTTGAAAAATACACTTGTGAAAGATCGTAAAGACGGAATATATTTCACAGGCAAATGAGGCAGTTATACATTATAAGACTATATACACACGCCAGTATATCTCGGTTATATCTCTTGGGTACAGTATACAAACACTGAATATTCCAAACAGACTTAAACAATACATTATATACCTGCAAATTTAGGTATCCACAATCTGTTTAATTTTTTTTTTTTAGGGGGAGCAATGTCTTCTATAACAGCCATATATTTTTTTGTGCTTTTTAAAAATTTTATTCTCCAAAAAAGCATTCTGTACATCTTGTGCCTTGTGTACAGCATACAGCAAGATAATATCTTTGCACGTAATATATGCATACACTACAAGCCTCCACGACCTCTGTGGCGGCTGACGTTGGTGGGGGTAATATTTTCTCTTCCATTATCGGTTTCTTCTCTTCACATTTATTCCATTTCTCTACGAGGTGAGAATTTTCCTTTTTCCAAAATGGTATATTTAGTTCATTTACAAAGAGACATATTCTTTCTCTATCTCTCTTTTTGGTTCATAGCGCACATTAATATTTTTTCTCTCCTTTTTTTTTCCTTTTTCCTTTCAGACTGTCACCTAAAGTTCCTAATGAGTTTATTTTTCCTCTTTGCAACGCTAGCTTCTTTCCAGAAAACGAAATTATGAAGTCTTATTTTTATATCCTCCTTTTCCCTTTCTCAAAAAAAAAAAAAAAAGAATCGTCCATCTTTCCTATAGCAAAACCCTCAATGACAACAAACTTCATCCGAGCTTGCAACAACCAACATTTCCAATCTCAGCTTCAAACTGTTACGTATAAATGCTGCAACAGCCTTCTCAAAATGTGCTTCAATTCACCCAGACTCGTCGTCATAGCACATCGTCTTGCGTCCGAAAGCCCCGTCTTCGCTTTCAAAACTTGCTCTGTAATCTTTACTCATTTCGTGTTGCATTTCCCCCCCCCCCTTCCCCGCTCCAGAAGGAACTTTCTTCGGGGGGGAAAAAGTTTATAATTACCCCTCCTATCCTTTTGGGCGCTGATGGGTGGGTGTCCAATAAAAACTTATATATAAATAAGTTAGTGTGTGAGATGGTCTGCACTGTGAAGGAATTTTTCCGGAGGAGAAGAAATTTTGTGGTCTGAGAGGAACGGAAAAATGAATCGTTTGGAGGAATTCCGTGTTTCTTTTCCTTTTTCTTTTTTCAATAACCAATTTTGGAGAAAGTAAATACCGCGTTTGGGTATAACTATAGATGCAACATGTTTTTTTTTTTGAGAGAGTGAGAAAAGAGAAGAAGAAAAAGAAGAAGAAGAAGAAGAAGGAAGAGATAGATGAAATAGAGAGATAGATAGGTAGACAGGTAGATAGATAGATAGATAGATACAGAGAGAGAGATAGAGAGAGAGCAAGAACTGATAGAATAAGAGAAGAGAGATGGCCATTATCACCCTTCCCCTCCCTTCCCTCCCCCCTCCCTCCCCCTCCGCACAGAAGACAAACCTCTCGCAACACCCAGTCGCGCGGGAGATTCTGCGGCGCGATAAATTTGCGACGAGCGCCTCCGTCTCGGCACATCACACGCTAATTGAGTAGCTGGCTCGTTCCCGGCGCTTAATTATGGCGGAGAGCAGTGCCATTCCTCTTCGGCACCGGAAGTCAAATCGAGGTCGAGCCGGAAGTGGGCGGAGGGGGAAACGCGCCGGGGGGGAAGGGGGGAGGGGGGAGGGGAGGGGAGGGAGGGAGGTGGGGTAGGGGATAGGGGAGGGAGACAGGGAGGCGAGGCAAGCCAAAGGGACCTAGTTTGACCTTGATTGCTGCGGGGGGGGGGGGGTCCTGTATCGGAATGTTGGTGCAATAACATCAATGAAGAGGTGAAGAGAAGGGCATAGAGAGGGAAAGAGGGGGGTTAGGGAGAAGACGGGATAGTCATATTGTATAAAATTAGTACGGTCTCGTGTCTTTCAATCAAGATACTCAGTGTGACGAATGCGTTTAATTTTATCTCTTTCTCCCTGCTCCCCCTCCGTCTCCCCCCTCCTCTCTCTCTCTCTCTCTCTCTCTCTCTCTCTCTCTCTCTCTCTCTCTCTCTCATCTCTCTCGTCCTCTCCTCTCTCTCCCTCCCCCTCTCTCTCCTCTCTTCTCCCCTCTCTCTCCCCCCTCTCTCTCCCCCTCTCTCTTCCCTCTCTCTCTCTCCCTCTCTCTCTCCTCCCTCTCCTCCCTCTCTCCCCCCTCTCTCCTCCCTCTCTCTCTCTCTCCCTCTCTTCCTCTCTCCTCCCCTCTCTCTCTTCTCTCTCTCTGCCTCGCTCTCTATTTCCTAACTCCTCTCTCTCACTTTCTCTCTAACTCCCCTCCTTTCTGGAATGAGAAGGGAAGGAGTGAAGAAACAGAGAGAGAGAGAGAGAGAGAGAGAGAGAGAGAGAGAGAGAGAGAGAGAGAGAGAGAGAGAGAGAAAATAGAGAGGAGGGGGGAGGGGGGGAGGGGAGGAGGGATAGAAGAGAAGGGGAAAAGGGAGAAGAAGAAAAGAGAGAAGAGAAAAGAGAAGGAAAGGGGGAGGAAAAAGAGAAGGAAGGGAGGAAAAGAAAAGAAGAAAAGAGGAAGAAGAACGAAGAGGAAAAAGGAAAGAAATACGATGAAGAAAGAAAGAATAAGAGCGAAAGAAAAGGAAAAGGGGATGAAAAGAAAAGAGAAAGAGAATAGGGATAAGAAAAAACGTTAAAAAGAAGAGATAGAGAAGATAAGAGATATAAAACGGGACAAAAAGACGTTTCACCAACGCCATCTATCTTTCGTGAAAGCTGTTAGAGATTAATTACCAAGACACGATATCCCTTTTAAGTCAGGGATCATTTCAAAGGACGATTTTTCACTCTTCATTCTATAGATAAACCTAAAGCAATATTGCTGATTAATAAAGCGATAAGAAATATAATAATTAAGTAATTAGATCATGATTGCGATAATAACGACACAAAGGCAAATATATATATACACATCATAATCATAATCTAATTTAATTCCAATTGTAATTATAATCTAATTAAACCCAAATCACACACCCAAAAGAAAGTCGATTTTCTAGAGAATCAAATCCAACAAAATCATGCCGTCGGTGCGAATCTGACGCCATGGAAAGTGTCGCACGATAATGTGGTCGTTGGAGTTTGATCCTTTATGCAAACTGAACTATAAATACACGTCATGGCGCTTATATTGCTACGGCCTGATGCTGTCAGCTCCTCTCGCTCTGTGCGTGGTGTCTGATTCTGCTGCAGCGATTTTCTTTTTTTTTTTTTCTTGGAGGGGGGGGGAGGGGGGTTTAATGAAGGAAAATAAAACGGATACAGATAGATGCACAGTTATACAAATAGAGTTAGATAGATGGATGGATGGATGGATGGATAGATGATAAATACATAGATAGCTAGATAGATAGATAGACATAAAGATAGACAGACAGACAGATAGATAAAAAATGAATAGATAAATAAAGTAACAGATAGGTAGATAGACAGGTATTTTCCGTGGATTTTTTTTAAAGCACTGTTCCGCTCACCTCAGATCGGGTAAATCAATTGATCATCTTGTCTCATAACCATTTATATTTTCTCCTGATTAAAAGACCATCTGTCTCACCCTTCAGACTAAAATCCTCCCCGTTTGGGCTCACCGTCCATCTGCTCAGTTCGGTCAAAACAAAAGAAGGGAGGTGTGCGAAAGTAATCAGACTAGCTTAATGGTTTTCCCTTAAAAATATCATTGTTTTTTTTTCTAGTCAAGGTTTCTCTTTGATATTTTTTTTTTGGGTCATTTGTTTATTTGCTTTCTTTTTAGAGTTTCTTTTTTTATGCATGTGAATTGTGTAGCTTATTTATAAATGTGTATAATTAAGAACTTGATGTGGTTATCACCATCGTTACCAACTTGCGTATTATTGAAGCTTCATCAAAGCCTCCATTTTATCCTCAGCAACGGTTACACCTTGACCATTATGACTATCACAGAAAATAAAAATCTAATCAATATTATTTTTTAGATGAATGATAGAATAATCGTTTCCTTTTCACAGTTATATCATCGATTATCAACACATTTCTTATCATGTATCTTGCTCTGCTCTTTTTGTTTTTCTTATCTTACTTATCATTATATTCATTCTTATTTTAGCATCATTACTTAATATGTCGTCTCGTATACCTTCCTCTGAATAAATAGATATGTGAGTTGCTTACATTAATTTTTACTTTGGTTTTCATTTGCTTTATATATATATATATATATATGTATATATATATATATATATATATAATATATATAGATATATATATATATATATAATATTATATATATATATATATATATATATATATATATATATATATATATGTATATATATATATATTTAAACAAACATATATCGAATATATTTTCGAATAAAAATAGTTTACATTTCTTTCCTAATGGCGCGTTTCGGCTGCCCTTGAATCACATCTTTGTTTAATAAGTCACACGATCGAACGCACGCATTGGAATATACCAACACACATCCTTACACTCATCCATGTACACATAAACGAATACTCGTATATAATTGGATATTTTAGCATGAGCACACATACTCCATCATTCTCTGTATTATCATATTTTCTTTCCCATTCTTTTCGCTTATTACATATCTTTTATTTTTGACTTATCTCGTATGCATATTCAAATCTTCCTCTTTCACCACTTTTAGTACACCATGTCGTAATTCTCTTCTTCTCTCTCCTCTTCCTCTTCTTGTTCCATCTCCTCCCACCCCCTCTTCCTCCTCCTTCACGACATCATCTCGTAGGCGGTCTCCTCGAGAGTCTGGAGCCAGTTGAAAATCATCATATTTCTCTCGTATTTCGTGAGAGGGCGCCCGCGATCCCTCTCCACATCGCGGGCGGTGAGGCTCAGGTTCTTGTTGTGGGCGGAGGCGGAGTGGGCGGGGGTTGGGAGTTCGACTTCCTTCTTAATGATCCTGAAGACGTCGTGTGCGGCCTGTTGCCTTGGGGGCACCACCAGAGTCACGCCTCCACCATCAACCTGGGAAAGGAAAACGAAACATGGGTTTTAGCCCCGAGAGTTTTTATCTTATGTTAGCGTCGCTTTATCGTCATGCACTGTGGAACCTGCTTGTTACGGGTGGTATTTGAATCCTTCATGCAGACAAAGCTGATTATATAAGAGATAATAGTAAACAGCACAATAGTGTAAAAAAAAAAAATCACTGTCTCATTCACATAATACGCTGTACGTGAGACGCATTCCACATAATGGTTCTTAGAAGCTTAAAATACACACATATACATGTGCACAGACGTAAACGCAAATACGGAGAAATATAAAAGCAAACACACATCATTATTCACCACTCTCGACCCACCACACCCTCCTTCGCCCGCCCTCTTGCCCATGGGTAGGCGGGAGGGGGAGGGGGGGGATCGCGTGTCGTGAGGCCATTTCAAAAGGTATGCGGAACAAATGACAAAAAATATAGTGAGGCTGAACGCGAAGAAGAGAAGGAAGAGAGAAAAAAATATGACGATGAAAATCATATCAATGAGGATGATGGTGATAATGACGATGATGAGGAGGAGGATAATGACTATAAATAAAGATGATGATGGAATATGAAAATACAGGTGATAATCTCACTGACAGAAATATGGCGATGTTTAGGTTGATAATAATGGTAATAAATATCTACTGATAGACGAGTAAAGGAAATGGGGAGTGCCAGTAATTGAAGCTTATGGCTAATCATGCTTTGTGCTCGACTCCAGGTGACGGGGTTGCTCTGCTCTCGCCCCGCCTTCTATCCCTACTATGCTTGGATTTCGTGATGGCACACACACACACACACACACACACACACACACACACACACACACACACACACACACACACACAAATTACTATATATGAATATATATATATTATATATATAAATATATATAATAAT
>NC_051401.1:15452810-15460310 GCF_015228065.2 Penaeus monodon
AAAAGGGTCTTCTTTATATTACGCAAGTCCTGTTTTGTTTATCTGTTTTTCTGCATGTCTGCGTGTGTGAGGGTGTGTTTATGCTTATATGTGAGTGTGCATATGTGTGTGTTGTGTGTGTGTGTGTGTGTGTGTGTGTGTGTGTGTGTGTGTGTGTGTGTGTGTGTGTGTGTGTGTGTGTGTGTGTGTGTGTGTGTGATCTCTCTCACTCTCTCTCTCTCTCTCTCTCTCTCTCTCTCTCTCTCTCTCTCTCTCTCTCTCTCTCTCTCTCTCTCTTTCCTTTTCCTCCCTCTCTCTCTCCCTATTCATCACTCTCCCTTTCTCCTTCTCGCTCTCTCTCTCTCCCTTTCCCTCTCCCTCGCCCTCTCCTACGCTACTGTTGCATGTGCCTAAAAATGGGATCAATTACTATGAGAGAAGGGGGGGGGAGAAGGTAGGGGAGGGGGAGCGAGGTTACACACCCTCTCGCCCTCCCATTCCCCCCCCCTTTCAGTCCTCCCCTAGCTCGCCTACCCCCTCCCATCCCTCCCTCTACCTCCCCTACCCCTTCCCCCTCCCCTACTCCCCCTTCATTCTTCCTCTACCTCCCCACCCCTCCCCTCCCATCCCTCCCCTCCAATTCCTACCTCTACCTCCTACCCCCCTCCCCTCCCTCCCTCTACCTCCCCCCTCCCTGAGCTCTATCCATTAAGGAAAATGCATCTCACTCTCACACTAAGGGCCTGGGGGATGGGAGGGGGGTGGGTGGGAGGGGAAGGAGGGTAGGGGGTAGGGGTGGTGTTTAATGTAATGCAACGCTGTAAAAGTTGCTTATGTGGATATATCCGCCTTTTTCTTCTTCTCCTTCTGAGTGGATATTTCGGCGCTGTTAAGGTGAAGGTGATGGAGGAAAAATGTGGAAAGCTGGAGAGAGATAGAGAGGGAGAGGGAGAGGGAGAGGGAGAGGGAGAGTAAGAGGAAGAGAGAGAGGGAGAGGAAGAGGGAGAGGGAGAGGGAGAGGGAGAGGGAGAGGGAGAGGGAGAGGGAGAGGGAGAGGAAAAGAAGAGAGAGAGAGAGATGAGAGAGAGAGAGAGAGAGAGAGAGACATAGAGAGAGAGAGAGAGAGAGAGAGAGAGAGGAGAGATAAAGAGAGAGAAGGAGAGAGAGAGAGAGAGAGAGAGAAAAGAGAGAGAAAGAGAGTGAGGAGAGAGGAGAGAGAGAGAGAGACGGAGAGAGAGAGAGAGAAGAGAGAGAGAGAGAGAGAGAGAGAGAGAGAGAGAGGGAAAGTTGAATAGATAGATAGATAGATAGACGAATAGATAGATAGAAGAAGAAGAGTCAGAAAGAAGAAGAAAGAAAAGAAATAGAAAGAAAAAAGAAGTAATAAAAGGAAAAGAAAGACGAAAGAAAAGTATAGAAAGAAAAAAAGGAGAAATAGAAGGAAAGAAAGAAGAGAAATAAATGACAGAATAGAAAAAGAAAGAAGAGAAATAGAAAGAAAAAAGTACAAATAAAAGAGAGAGAAGAGAGAGAGAGAGAGAGAGAGAGAGAGAGAGAGAGAGAGAGAGAGAGAGAGGGAGAGAGAGAGAGAGAGAGAGAGAAAAGAGAAGAGAAGAGAGAGAGACAGAGAGAGAGAGAAGAGAGAAGAGAGAGAGAGAAGAGAGAGGAGAGAAGAGAGAGAGAGAGAGAGGGGAAAAAGAGAGAGAGGGGAAAAAGAGAGAGAGAGGAGAGAGAGAGAGAGACAGAGCGAGCGAGCGAAGGGCCGGACTGAAGGCGAGAAAAGGGCCATCGCGAGGGGCCCTGAGTCCAGCCCCCCCCCCCCCTGCGTGAGCCTCCTTCGGGCAGCCCTCGGCGAGCCCGCGATGGCCTCGGGGGGCGGGGCTCCGGGGGAGGGGACTCGGACGCGCCGCCAAGCGCCTCGGAATTCGCGATACTCGTTCAAGTGGGTTCTAAGGCGAGGTTTATACGAGGAACTGTACGGGGAAGGCGATAGTGTTGAGTGGGAGGAAGAGAGGGAGGGAGAAGAACGTTTAAAATGAAGAGACAAACACACAGGGTGGAAGAGAGAGAGAGAGAGAGAGAGAGAGAGAGAAGAGAAAGAGAGAGAAAGAGGGGAAGAGAGAGAGAGAGAGGAGAGGGAGGAAGGAAGAGAGAGGGGGGAAAAGAGAGAGAGAGAGATAGAGAGAGAGAGAGAGAGAGAGAGGAGAAGGTTGAATGGATAGATAAATAAACAGACAGATCGATAAGAGATAAAGAGACATAAATAGATAGATTCACAGATAGATAATAGACGGACAAGAGGAATAAGTTGGTAAACAGGCAGACAGAATGAGCGACAGCTGTTTGTATGGGTAGTACCACCTAAGTATTAAAATGCGCGTAAATATCTGCGTATACATCTCCCCTATACTATTGTCTGTATCCACCTATATATGCGTACACAGGCGCGCGTGTGTACGAGTGCGCATGCGCGGGTTCTTACCTTGACGCCCCCCGTGGTCGGTCCGCCTCCGGCTTCCAAGTTGAGTTCGGACTGCGAGAACCTCTGCAGGGCGCGGTACGTGGTCACCAGGCGCCGTTTGATGTAATTTTGCCGCACCTGTCGGGACACAGGCCGTCACATAGCATGGCGTCACATAGCATAGCGTCATGGAGCAGAGCGTCACTAAGCATAGCATTGGTTAGAGGGGGGAAGTCAACTACTGCGTCATTTGGGCATGGCGTCAAGCGAAGGTCCCCCTGCCTGGGCTTTGGGGCCCCCTTGTAGTTCGCTAAATGGGAAAGTATGAAGGGCAGGAAAGGACAAAAATTGTGGAGTTTCAGTCATCATTTTTTTTTATAATGTTGCTCATGATGGTTATGATCCTCTATACTAAAGTTGGTGGGAATAATTACTTATGGTTTGCTAATAGCTAATGAGAATAATCATTTGATAGAAAAGTCATAAGATTCAATAGAAGAAAGATGGTGGCAATATTTTCATAATCTTACATTTTTCTACGCCTCCCTCTCCTCTTCGCTCCCCCCCTCTCTCTTCCCTTCTCTCTCTCTCTCTCTCTCTCTCTCTCTCTCTCTCTCTCTTCTCTCTTCCTACTCACTCACTCATCACTCACCATCACCCCCTCACCCTCATCTCTCTCTCTCTCTCTCTCTTCTCTCCAGGATGTTTGTATCTATTCCCCTTCCCAATCCCTCTCACTTGTCCCCTTCCACTTATTTTTTCTCTCTGCCATTCACTCGTTCTCATAGTTCTCTCACCCTACATCTGGGTTGTCATACACACAACCGCAACCCATTTGCTGTTATAACACGTGTTACAGAACTTGACTGACGTAAATAAATTCTTTTGCTTTATAGTTTGATAGAAAGGACTAAAGGCCCCAAATTATTTAGTCCTTTTACTTCGCTACGTTATCCCCCTGATTAAAAGTATTGTCTACAGGGGGTGGTTGAAATTTTTATTGGCCCTTTCTCTATGTCTGTTTTTTCTTCAAACGGGAAAAGAAGGGGCAGAAAAAGCGGTGCGAGAGATGGGAGAGGAAAGAAAAGAAGAGAGAGAGAGAGAGAGAGAGAAGAGAGAGAGAGAGAGAGAGAGAGAGAGAGAGAGAGAGAGAGAGATAAAAGAGAGAGAGAGAGAGAGAGGAGAGAGAGAGAGAGAGAGAGAGAGAGAGAGAGAAAAGGGGAAGAGAGAGGAAGAGGGGGGAGAGAAGAGAAGGGGAAGAGTGAATAGAGAGAGCCCAACAGACATCCCGACAGACAGAGACAGAACAAAACAAAGAATACAGCCTAAAAGGGCAAAAAAAAAAAAGAAAAGAAAAAAGAAAAAAAAAAAAGAGAAATTTACATCAAAAAATAAAGAAAAACCATGCCCTCTCTCCCTCAGGGTTTCCAAACCGAGATTCTCTTTATTACACACACATACTAAACTTTTCCCCCCCCATTTTTTCTTCTCTGTATTTTTCCCCTCTTCCCTTTACCGCAGTTGGACCTCGTATTTGCCCTTTTGTTGTTTTTGTGGCGTAACAGAAAATTATGTGAACAACTTATTTATAAATATTATTCTCTGGGGATTGTAAGTAGGTAGTTGTTTTTACTGTTAATAGCATAGTCAGAAAGAGAGAATGAGAGGGGGATGAGAGAGAGGGAAAGGAGAGAAGAAGAGGAGAAAAAGAGAGAAAGAGAGAGAAAGAGAAGAAGCGGAGAGAGAGAGAGAGAGAGAGAGAAGAGAGAGAGGGGAGAGAGAGAGAGGAAAGGGGGAGAGAGAGAGAGGGGGAAAAGGGGAGAAAGCGAGAGAGAGAAGAGAGAGAGGAGAGAGAGAGAGAGAGAGAGAGAGAGAGAGAGAGGGAGAGAGAGGAGAGAGAGAGAGAAAGGGGGGAGCGATAGACAACGACGACACATAGAAGATAGTGTAGAAATAGATAGATAGATAGATAGATGGAAGATAGATAGATAGAAGAGAAGGGTTATATATTTTTATTCATCATCATTAACGGTAGGGTCTGTCGAGCCCCGTGGTCACAGCATGATACTCAATGCTTTTTCACGTTGTGGCTCTTTGGGGGTGAGTATGGTAGGGGCCCCGTTTTCCCTTTCCCGGAGAGTGCCGGTTTCCTTTTTAGGTAAATTCCCCTTTTTATTTTAAAACCCGGGGTTGGGACCCGCCCCGACTTGGGCTGGCTTGGCCCCCCAGTGGGTAGGTAGGCATTCGAGGTGAAATTCCTTGCCCAAGGGGGCAAAGCGCCGGCCGGTGACCGAACTCCCGAACTCAGATTGCCGTCGTGAAAATCCCGATCCGACGCTCCAAACTCGGCCACCGCGGCCCCGACGATCATGGGCTTTTCCCTGATTTTCTTGGCAATTTGAGCGGTGGTTTTCCTTGCTTCCGCCCGGTTTTTTTTATATCACCATTTTATTTCCGGCCTGATTTGGGCGGGTTTGGCCCCCAGGGGCTAGGTGGGAAATCGAGGTGAAGCCCCAAAGGGGAAAACAACGGGGCGGCGGTGACTCGAACCCCCCCCCGAACTCAGATTTTCCGTCGTGACCGTCGATCCGACGCTCAACCATTCGGCCACCCCGGCCCCATTATATTTTTTTGTTTTATTTTTTTTATATAAATTTATTTAAAAATTATTATTTATAAAAAAATTTGGGGGGGGGAAAGAAAAAAAAAAATTTTTTTTAAATTTCAAAAGAAAAAAAAAAAAAAAAAAAAGGGAGGAGAGAGGGGAGAGAGGGAGAGAGAGAAAAAGGAGAGAGAGAAAGAGGGGAGAGAGAGAGAGAGGAAAGAGAGAGAAAGAGAGAGAGAGAAAGAGAGAGAGAGAGAGAGAGAGAGAGAGAGCGAAGACAGACAGATAGACAAACAGACAGATAGATAGATAGATAGATAGATAGATAGATAGGTAGATAGATAGATAGATAGATAGATAGAGAGAGAGAGAGAGAGAGAGAGAGAGAGAGACATAAAGAAAGACAGACATGCAGACAGACAGACAGACAGACAAACAGATTGACAGGCAGGGAGAGAGACATGTCCTTCCACTTCCTTTTGTGTTCTGCCATTTCCCTTTCTCCCTCTTTCGCCAAGCATCGTCAAACCTGAGCTTTCCTTCCATGACAAATCGTCTTATTCTCAGCCTATACTTTGCACCTGCTGTCTCTTCTCTTTCTTTTTCTTTCTGACTTTCTTTCTCTTTCTCTCTGCCTGTCTCTCTGTCTCTTTGTTTCTGTCTGTTTGTCTGTCTATCTGTCTCTGTCAGTTTGTAG
Organism: Penaeus monodon; assembly: GCF_015228065.2. Classification (NCBI taxonomy): domain Eukaryota; kingdom Metazoa; phylum Arthropoda; class Malacostraca; order Decapoda; family Penaeidae; genus Penaeus; species Penaeus monodon. The sequence goes on from NC_051401.1 coordinate 15,458,553, forward strand.
TTTGTGGTCTATCGTCGGTCTCTTGCCTCTCTTCTCTTTTCTCTCTCCCCTCTCCTCTCTTTTTCTCTCTCTCTCTCTCTCTCTCTCCTCTCTCTCTCTCTCTCTCTCTCTCTCCCTCTCTCTCTCTCTCTCTCTCTCCCTTTCCCTTCCCCCCTTTTTCCTTCCCTCCCTTCCTCTCTCCTTCTCTTTATCTTTCTGTTTCTCACTTGCCTTCCCTTCGCACAGCCCTTTCTTTGACTTCCTTCCTCTCCTTATCTTTCTCCTCGCCTCTCTCTCCATCTTCCTCCCCCTTCGCATCCTCTTTCTCCCTCCTCCTTCTTCCCCTCCTTCTCCCTTTTTACCTCCCCCCTCTATCCCTCTCTTCCTCCCTCCCCCTCTTTTCCCTCTCCTCCTCTATCCCTCTCTTCCTCCCTCCCCCCCTCTATCCCTCTCTTCCTCCCTCCCCCCCTCTATCCCTCTCTTCCTCCCTCCCCCTCTTTCCCTCTCCTCCTCTATCCCTCTCTTCCTCCCTCCCCCCCTCCCATCCCTCTCTTCCTCCCTCCCCCTTTTTTCCCTTCTCCTCCTCTATCCCTCTCTTCCTCCTCCCCCCCTCCCATCCCTCTCTTCCTCCCTCCCCCTTTCCCTCCCCCTCCCTATCCCTCTTTCCCCTCCCCCCCTCTATCCCTCTCTTCCTCCCTCCCCCTCCTTCCCTCGCCCTGCACCTTCCTCAAGCATAGATTCTGCCGTAATTCCCTCTGACCAGGGCCCGCGGACGCCAAGGGCCGCTTTGATATAATGCTAACTCGATTGATCTTCTTAATCATGAGTCTCGACAGTCAAGGTGTTCTTCCCTTGTCTCCTTCGTCCATTTTCTCTTTTTTTCCTCACCTCCTCTCTCTTCTTTTCCCTTTTCCGCCTACTTATTGTTTTTCTTCTAATTCTCTCTTTTTCTTCTTCTCCCTCTCATCCTCTCTCTTCCCCTCCATCTCCTCCTCCTTCTTTTCTTCTCCTTCCTTCTACTCTCCCTTTCCACATCCTTCTCTTCCTCATTATCCTTCTTCTCCTCTTTCCTCTCCTCCTCCACCTCTTCCTCTCTTCCTCTCCCTTCATCGCCTTTTCCTCCCCTTCTTTCCCTCTCTCTCCTTCTTCCTCCTCTCGTCTTCCCTTTTTCCTTTGCTCCTTCCACTCTTCCCCTCTACTCCCTCACTCATCCTCCCTCCTCTCTTTCCTCTTCTCTCATCCTCTCCTTCTATCATACATTTTCCCTTATTTTACAACCAGAATCATTATAGCAACTGTACTGCTACTAATAAGTATTCAGTAATACTATTAACCATGATTAAAACAAACAAACTTTTCATGTTGTCTTTGACGTCCAAATTAATTTTATTACTATCAACATTGGCGTTATTATCATAATCACTGGTAATAGTTCTAAAGCCATGAAAATCATGATCATTATCGTTAGTCTTATGTTAATGGCAGGACAGCAATGTTCCAAATCCATGAATACAGCTGATTGCTTCCTGTACAAAGTCCATACTTCTTTTTCATACTTTTTTATTAGACGTAGTGTTCTTCGGAGTCAGTATTAACGTAGTCATATAAAAAAATATGTTGAGAAAGAGAGAGATGAAAGGGACCGAGGGAGCAGGGGATATTGAGATAAGGAAAATGAAGAGAGAGAGAGAGAGAGAGAGAGAGAGAGAGAGAGAGAGAGAGAGAGAGAGAGAGAGAGAGAGAGAGAGAGAGAGATTAAAGAACGTGACAAAGTATCAA
>NC_051401.1:15462810-15465310 GCF_015228065.2 Penaeus monodon
AAAAAAAAAAGAAAAAAGAAAAAGAGAGAACAAAAAAAAAGAAAAAGAAGAAAGCCGAAACAGACACAAAATCTCCATACAAAACACACTCTTCCCCAAAGTAAGGAAAAGAAAAACAAGCACCTCGACAAGTCCAAAAGAGAAAAGGAAAAAAAGACCTTCAAGGTTTAAAAAAAACTATATACGAGACCCAAAAAGAAGCAAAAATCACCGAACAGTGACCTTAATCCACAAAAAAAAGAAGAAAAAAAGACCCCCCAATAAAAAAAAGAAGGAAAACAACAACTAAAAACAAAACGAAAAAAAAACGAAACAAAAAAGCGAAAAAAACGAAAAAAAAAACAAAAAAAACTCCAGCTACCTACCTCTCGCGGCCCCGACCGGCGCCTGGAGCCTCCGACCAGCACTCACCTTCTTGTTGACGGAGCGGATGAAGTCGGCGGCGGTGATGGCGGGGCTCTCGAGGGACCCCGGTCTCGCCTGCGGGGACGGCAGCTGCGAGGTGGAGGCGACGTCGCCCACCGCCACCCACGTCGAGCACGAGCGGGACGTCGGGTCGAGGCGCGGCAGGAGGACACCGTCGAGCCGCGCGCCGCCGCTGCACACATTCACCTGCGGGAGGACGGCGGCGTGGAGCGGTCAGGCGGAGGGGCGGGGCAAGGAGGAGGAGCACGCGCGGTCGTGGCAGCAGCCGCGGTGAGATTTATAATTTTGATGCCAATGATGATCATGAATTTAGTGGAGAAAATGACCATAATGATAATTACTACTACTATTACTACTGCTGCTACTACTACTACTATTATTATTATTGCTGTTTTCGTTATCATAACTACTATTTTCATTACTATTATTACTATTTTCGTTATCATTATCATTATCATTAATATCATCATAATTATGATCAATATCTTTATCATTATTATTACCGCTATCATTATTACCATCATCAACAATGTCATAATCACGATGATCATCAGCATCCTTATCGTTACTTTATTCCACCAGTGCTACTCTTTTTTCCGTTAAAATTGTCATCTTCCTTATTGTATTATTATGGAAAATAATATTGAATTATCTGTGTTATTAATAAAACATTGGAATGTATGTTGTGGTATTGTATAAGAAACAAGTTTTAATTTTTGAAAATTTTGTAATTTTGTGATACTGAAATGAAAAGGAAAATTGGTACAATGTAATTTCTAATAATACATTGTATGGATTTGAGAACATTGCGCATTGTGATTTTTTTTTTGTTATCTGGAAGCGTTGTTTACAATCTGGAAACGACCAACCATGTGAACAGCTCTTGGATAAAGATCTTTTAAGCTTAACCAAAATTTGATGTGTAAATATCAGGTAGGAATATTATATGAATATAATTTATTAGTGATTGTATTAGTGATAAAACTGAAAAGTTTGATATAGTATAAATCTGTGATTTAGTTCAAAAGTAGATGTATTAATGAAATTGAATGAATAAAAGCTAATCTCGTGATTTGGTTGTTTTGTAGATATCGCATGGTCTTTAACACCATCTACAGGGCTGAGAGATGAGATGTAATGTCATGCTTAAACCATCTTTCAGGCAAGTCCATGATGTAAGTTTGTAACCATTATTAGAATATATATGTAATTCTAATAACAATTCCAATAGATTCAATATGATTCATATTTTATATTTGAGTAGTATAATGATGATTATTATTATTGCTGAAAATTAAAAGTTATTTTTTGTTGTTGTTACTCAGATCATTTAATCTTTCCTATGATTTCATTGTTATGGAATATTTTGTTTTGTTGCCGCTTCAGTAGCTTGAATTACTGTTTGCAGGTTGAATAACTTACACTGAACATTGATCTGGATATACTTCAAGGCGAATAAATTATTGTACTCATCTAGTGTTTGGAACCATCCCTGATAGATGAAAATTAAAATTAAGCGATACACTTATTATCAATTATTATTATTATTATCACTATCAGTACTTATATAAATATCAAAATCGTCGCCATTATTACTATCATTACTAACGTTATCATCCTCACACTTATAGTCATCGTCATCATGTTAATTTGTTTTCCGTCATAATCGATGTTATTATCACCATAAGTTATAGTTGCTGTGACTATTACCCTTACTATTACTATTGTATGCAGCTTACAATTTCAATATTCCTATATATTATTATTTTATGTCTATGCGGATTCCATTTATGTTTTTGTTATCAACGTCATAACCACAATTACTATATGATAGTATTCTTCTCGCCTTCGTAAGGGATTAATATTTCTTTAATGCTCCTTTTCTGCATCATTTGTCATTAAACTGGTAAATTAAATGCATCCGTTCGTTAATCCATATTTATGAAAGGTTTTTATCATTCTAATCCTTAGTCCTTAAAATAAGAAATGAGGTAATTCTAATCATCATAGAAGCTTTTGTAAAATTCTATATTCATCTTTTTTTACAAGATCAGCTTAATCGCATTTTATCTGT
>NC_051401.1:15490310-15492810 GCF_015228065.2 Penaeus monodon
AGTGTGTGTGTGTGTGTGTGTGTGTGTGTGTGTGTGTGTGTGTGTGTGTGTGTGTGTGTGTGTGTGTGTGTGTGTGTGTGTGTGTGTGTGTGTGGTGTGTGTGTGTGTGTGTGTGTGTGTGTGTGTGTGTGTGTGTGTGTGTGTGTGTGTGTGTGTGTGTGTGTGTGTGTGTGCACGAGACACATGCAAAGGTCATGCACAAAAGCACTAGATAAAAGAGATTGCGGAAATTTTGTCTGTCATGGTGACGTTACGTGAGGGTGAGCGATATATTTATATTCTCCATTTTTAACCAAGACGTATTGATTTCATTTTAAAACTGAAAACACACACACAGAATAGAAAAAAAAACACATTCCAGCATAGACAAACACAGACACACAGACACATACACATACACACACACACTCACACACACACACACACACACACACACACACACACACACACACACACACACACACACACACACACACACACACACACACACACACACACACACACACACACACACACACACACACACACACACACTGCGTTCGAAAAAAAAAAACATATTGCACACTCACACACACCAAAAAAAAAAAAATTGTTGCACAAGCACTCCTAAAAATACATCATATATTTCCCATAACAAGGATAAAACCACACACATATTATTTAGATCTTGATTTAGATATCCACTTTTCTCTACGTCAGTCTTGAGACAAAGGATATTCTTGCAACTTTCTTTTGCTCTGTCTTCGTTTTTCTCTCTATCTCTAGCGCAATATATTTACTTTTATTCTTTTTTTTTATTGATTTTTCTTTTTTACTTTCTTTCTCCTTTCATCTTTCTTTCGTTATCTTTTTTTTCTCGCTTTAATTTTCATGTTTGATTTCCGTTTTCTCTCCTCTCTTTCTTTTATTCTCTCATTTGCTTTCTCCTCGCTCCACTCTCTTTTTTCTTTCTCCTTTTCGTTTTCCTTTTATCTCGCTTTCTCTTTTTCCTTTTTCTTTTTCTTTTTCTTTTCTATCTCTTCAATTCTATCTTTTCTTTTCCGGTTTCTCCCTTTTACTTTTTATCCTTATCATCTTTCTCACCTTCCAATCTCTTCTTCATTTTCTTCTCTCTCTTCTTTTTCGCATTCTTCTCTCCCTCTCCCTTCTCCTTTTATTTTTCTCCTCTCTTTCTTCTCTTTCTCCTTTCTCTTTTCTCTCCTTTCTTCGCATTCCTCTTAGCCACTCCCTTTGTGTTTCTCTCATGTCTTCGTCTTTCTCATGCGCCTCCCCCCACCCCCACCAACCTTCACCCCCCTCCCGTCCCCCACCCTCTGTCACCCCCCCCCCCCGGCTACCTTCATTTCACTCCACCCCGCCCACCCGCCCACCTTCACCCCCTCCCCCTACCCACCCACCCACCCACCTTCACCCCTCCCCCACCCACCCACCACCCACCCGTCCGCCCTCGAATGCCCTCTGGTGAGTTATTCAAACCCGCCCTGAAAATTTCCTGTTGTTGGATCCGGTTCAGCATCTGTGTTCAGGTATAATTGCATTTTGTTTTCATTACGCTTCCTCTCCGTCTTCTCTCATTCCTTCTCTTCGTATATTTTTTTTCTCTCTCTCGATTTGTGGATTTTGTTTTTATTTGTTTGTGTTATTTTCTTTTTTTCTAATTAGTCTTCGTTACGTTTCTCTTTCTTTCTTTTTTTTTATCTCTTCATCCTCCTTCTCCTTCTCGTTGTCGTAGTCTTCCTCGTCTTCTTCATCTTCTTCTTATTCCTCTTTATCATCTCTACTTTTCATCCCCATTCGTTATAAAAAAATTATTTTGCAAGTCACGTTTTTTTCCTCATTTTACAATATATATATTTTTTCTTCTGCTCCTTCAAATATTTATCTTTATCATCTCTACTTTTTATCTCCCTTCTTTATCAAAATATCTTTTGCGAGTCACGTTTCCCCCCTCCCCTGTTTTACAATATATTTTTCTTTTCTTTTCTTTAAGTTTCATTTACATTCAATTTACAACTTCGAGAGAACAAATTGCGTCTTTTCTTTTACTTTTTTTTACGACTTTTTCCCCTAAAATGCGAGACGAACAGAGGAGAGGAAAGAAAGAAGAGAAAAGATAGATAGATAGAAAAAAAAAAAATAAAAGGGGAAAGACAGAAAGAGAAATAGAAGAGAGGGAGAGGGAAACGGAAAAGGATAGAGAGGAAGAGGGAAACGAAGGAGAAAAAAGAAGAATACGTATGAAAACAGGATAAAAAAAAAGGTAGCAAAAGGGAAAGAGGAGAGGAGGGACGTAGAACCAGATGGGGGGAGGGGAGGGGTGAAGAGGGGAAGGGGAATGGGGAGGGGAAGAGGGAGGGGGAAAGGGGTGTGGGGGTAGCAATCCATAGACTAGCGGTTCGCTTCTATTCAGTCCAGTCCTTTGAAGCGTGATAGCTTTCAGAACCCAGTGATAACATTTTTCCCCGTCAAGTAAAGTGACTTCGTACTCTGAATTTGTACT
>NC_051401.1:15510310-15512810 GCF_015228065.2 Penaeus monodon
ACATTTCTCTCGTTCAACATTTCTCTCGTTCAACATTTCTCTCGTTCAACATTTCTCTCGTTCAACATTTCTCTCGTTCAACATTTCTCTTTTTTCATTGCTGTTTCATAATCCCGTATCTCCTTTTTGCTTCCTAACAATTTTTTTTTTTTCATTCCATATTTTTGGACTTCTCTATCTTTCTGATGTTCCTGTATCTATTATTATTGCTGTTATTATTGGCAATTTCGTTCTTATTCGGTCTATGTTTTTAATTATTTTTCTTCGAATTCCACACAGTTTTACTTCTCTTTTTCCATTATTTTCTTTTTTCCCTTCCTCTCACCTTCCATCATCATTCTCTTCCTCTCTCTTCCATTTCACCTTCCTTTATTACTCTTCTTCAATTATTAACCTTTTCTTCTCTTCCATTTCACATTCCTGTATCAACCGCTTCTCCTATCATCATTTTTTTCCTCTCTCTTCCATATCACCCTCTCTCCAATTATCAATCTTCTCTTCTCTCTTTCATCTCACCTTCCATTATCACCCTTTTCTTCTTTAACTATCATTTTTTTCCCACTCTCTGTCACCCCTCCTTTTATTTATCACCCTTTTCCCCCCTTTTCCTTTTCCCAATTGGCGTTCGTTGATCAACAGGTTTCGATCTCTGCCCGAACGGCGTATTAAACGACCGAAACGACCATTTCCATCAGCCCTTTAGTAACGACCACCTCTGATAACGGCCATTCCGACGGTTTCTACGACCTGCCGCAAGTACCATTCCCTGTGGTAATTACTGTGTGTCTGTTTTTTTTTTTTTTTTTTTTTTCCTTTGTTTTAGTTGTTTTCTTCTTTTGTTTGTTTGATTATTTGTTGAGAGTGAGGGGGTTAAATTCTATTTTTATTAGTTTTTGATTTATTTATGCAACTGGTTATTCGTAGGGAGGAGTTTTTTAAAATTTCAAATATTTTACTGTTTGTATTTGTTTTTTCAAATTGATTTATTTCATAATTTGTGGTGAATTTTTTTTTTCCTTATTGATCCTACTGTTCATCTGACCTTTTATCTTATTCATTAACTAGATTATCTGTGGCAGGATTTTCCGTCGGTCTGTCGTGGCGCCCTCTGCGGCCTCTCGAAGGAACCTCTCGAAGGAACCCCTCGAAGGAACCCCTCAAAGGAACCTCTCGTAGGAACCTCTCGTAGGAACCTCTCGAAGGAATCTCTCGAAGGAACCTCTTGAAGGAACCTCTCGAAGGAACCTCTCGAAGGAACCCCTCGAAGGAACCCCTCGAAGGAGCCTCTCGAAGGAACCTCTCGGCGGCGACCCTGCTGGCGTCCTTTGTGCGAGCGGCGTCTCCTCAGCTCGATTCCAACTCCTTGTCACATCGTCTCTTACGCAAATGACTTCCCCCTCCGTCTCTCCCTTCCTCCCCCCCTCCACCTCCTTTTTCCCAGATGAAACACGGTGGGAAGAAAAGGATTAGAGAAAGAGAGAGAGAGAGAGGGCGAGAGAGGGAGGGAGGGAGGGAAGGAGGGAGGGAGGGAAGGAGGGAAGAGGGAGGGAGGGAGGGGGAGAGAGAGAGAGAGAGAGAGAGAGAGAGAGAGAGAGAGAGAGAGAGGGGAGGAGAGATAGAGAGATGAGAGAGAGGGAGGAGAGAGGAAGAGAAGAGAGAGAGAGAGGAGAGAGAGAAGAGAAGAGAGAGAGAGAGAGAGAGAGAAGGCCATCGGGGGATTCGTCTGGACGTCCCTTAAAAGACGGAAAGAGATGGAAAACCCGCGTCCTCCCTCTCCTTTCCCCTTCCCCCTCCTCCCCCCGGGTCCTCTCTCCCCCCGGGGGTCTCGAGCGAGCAAAAGCAACAGAAAAACACCGACTCTTAGGGTATCATTACACACCGTGGGAGAGGATGAGTCACCGGCGTCACGCACTTGCAAGGGCTGGGTGTCGAAGGGCGGAGAGCGGAGAAAATTTTCCCTCGTCGGATGGAAATTGCAACATTTGAGTCGGAGTTAATGAAGAAATACCCCTCTGTGCAATAGACAAGCACACTGCAATATGCCGAGAGTTGCTACACGCACACTCTTTCGCATGTTCGCCCGCCCATATCTACGTTACATGTCACACTCGGAGCTTCTCGATTCAGCGGTGCAGTACAAGTCGCTATAATGCAATACTGCAACACACCGCGACGAGGCACCAGGTGATGAAGACCAGAGAAAAAGCATCGGTTACGCGTGGCTGCCATCAAGCCTTCTGCGGTCTCACTCCTGACCCCCCCCCCCCCTCCTGTCTCTCTTTCTCTCCCTTCCTGATCGTTTTTCTTCGTCTTCTTTCTTTGCTTCTATTTTTCCATTCTTTTCTTCTTGTGCTATTCTTCTTTCCTTTCTTCATCTACTTTCTCTCTGTTTTCCAGATGGATAAGATGAAAATAAAAATAGCATTGTATATCTGACCAGATTTTTTTTTTTTCTTAAATATGATACGCCACAAAGACAATTAGGATGGAGAGAAGCCAA
>NC_051401.1:15522810-15527810 GCF_015228065.2 Penaeus monodon
GCTGCCTCGGCCCGCTCTTCGCGCTTAAACGGTGTCATTCGAGGAATAACGTCGGCCATTGGTTGAGGAAGAGGCCCGCCCTTATAATGGATGGAGGGGGCGATGATGGGTGGCGGGACGTGGGCTCTGACGGTGGGCGTTGGAAGTGGGTGTTAATGGCAGGAGCGTCGAAGGTGGGCGTTGAAAGTGGGTGAGAGTGAGCTTTAAGAGTGAAAGTTAAGGTGGTGGGCAATGAGGGCGGGCGTTGAGGGGTGGGCGTTGTGAGCTGGCGAGGGCTAATACAGAGCCTCTCCTTTCGTCATTACAACGCACGCTCTCCCACTCCCTCGCTCTCCCCCACACCCGTTGTGGGTCCATTAACATCCATCAGCGCGTCGCTCGCGGAGCACATAACCATCCTTAAAATGTTTCCTGTTATTAGATTCATTCTCCTTCTCTCTCTCTCTCTCTCTCTCTCTCTCTCTCTCTCTCTCTCTCTCTCTCTCTCTCTCTCTCTCTCTCTCTCCATTTCCTCTTTCCCCCTTCCGTTCTTTCTTTCTCCATCCGCTTATGATTTCCTCTACTTCTTGACCTTATTTGCACTCTAATAAACATTTGTTAATCTCTTATGTCTTATTTCTTTTATCTTTCTTTCCTTTTCCTGTTCTTCATACTCTTTACATTAAAAAATCCCTTGCTTTTTCTTTCACCCAACTCACGTGTTTTCTTATTTCTTTTCCCTTCCAGCATATTCTCATTTTCTCAGGCCTCTCTCATTCCTCTTCTTCCTCGCACTATTCTTGCTGATCTCTCCTTTTTTCTTTCCTTCCCTCTCCTCACGTTCTGCTTGTCTCCTTTATTGCCTCGTCTACCTTGAAACTACGTTCCTCTGCTCTCCTCTTCCTTCTGGTTCACTTCATTTTCATCTATCTTACCAACACCCTTTTCTTGCCTCCTCTATCTCCTCTCCCTTACTATCACCTCCTCCTCCTCCTCCTTCAACCCATTTATCTCCACCATCTTCCTCCTCCTCCTCTTCCTTATCTTTCTCTCTCTCTTCCTTCTCCTCCTTCTCATCTTCCTCGCCATTCCCTCCTCCTCCTCCATCAACATCCCAGCCTCCTCCTTCAACATAAACTCCATCACCCCCTCCTCCTTCAACCCCCCCTCCTCACCTCCTCCTCCTCCAACACCCCTTAACCCCTCCTTTTCCCTCCTCCGTGTATTATTAAATTACCATTTTGGCGGACGGTCATTTAGATTCATGGATGAGCACCCAGTAAAGCCTCGCACCTTGAGAGAACTTTGTGATGAGCTCTCTGCCTCTCACCCCCATCCCCCATTCCCTCCCTCTCACCACGCCCTCCTCTCCCCCTCCCTCGTCTCTCCTGCACCCTCCCCTCCGTCTCTCCTTCCCGCTCTCCTTTACTTCGCGTTGTTCCAAATTCTCTTTTTTTGCTATCTTTCTTTGTCTGTCTGTCTCTCTCCACCTCCCTTCCTCCTCTCTCTCTCTCTCTCTCTCTCTCTCTCTCTCTCTCTCTCTCTCCACCTCTCTCTCTCTCTCTCTCTCTCTCCACCTCCCTCCCTCCTCTCTCCCTTCCTTCTCCCTCCCTTCCCTCTCCCTAACACCCCCCCCCCTCACCCTCACCCTAAGCCTCGGATTCTCCCGGAAGACTTTTATTCACATCCATTTTTTTTTCCGACTCCCAGAAGACGAATATGTGCGTACGAGGTCACGCGACCGTTGGGGGCGTGGGGTGCAGCCTCTGAGAACCTGGAATGAGGCCCGGGTGAAGTCAAGAGACACTAATGGCCGCCTGAATGCCTCTCCTTTTCTTGAGACGAGTCGTGAGAAAATTATAGCTGTAGTCAAAAAGGATATTTATGTGTATATGCATTTATATATATATATATATATATATATATATATATATATATATATATATATATATATATATTATATATATATAGTATAAAGAGATTGAGAGAGAGAGAGAGAGAGGGGGGGAGAGAGGGGAAGGGAGGAGGGAGGGAGGGAGGGAGGGAGGGAGGGAGAGAGAGAGAGGAGAGAGAGAGAGAGAGAGAGAGAGAGAGAGAGAGAGAGAGAGAGAGAGAGAGAGAGAGAGAGAGAGAGAGAGAGAGAGAGAGAGGAGAAAGAAGGAGAGAGAAAAGTAGAAAGAAGAGAGAGAGAGAGAGAGAGAGAGAGAGAGTGTGAGAGTTTGCATATAAAGTGTGTTTGTGTGACCTTCACCTTGACCTTGTCTGTTATTTTCTTTCTTGTCATGGTGTGATTTGTTTTCATCTCATCAATTTTTTTCATGTTAAGTGTAGATTTCCTGCATTTTCTCTCTGTTTGTCACTTTCTGATTGTCACTTCTCTCTATCACTGTACTCCATATCACTACTCTTGCTTTTTTTCTTATTTTCTCCATCTTACTTTATCCTTTTTTCTTTCCTTCTTCTCTCATCTATTTTCTTATTTCCCCCTCCTTATCTTTTTCCTTTTCTTCCCTTCTTCCCTCTTCATGCTTCCCATTACTCCGTACGTCGCTCCTCGTTGCCTTCCCTTCTCCTCCCTACGTTCTTGTCAGCGTTCCAAGATGGCTGACTGTATTTTATCTCCGTATCTCCTTCGTTCGACAAGCTGGAGGAGAAATGACAATCATCGTTGTTTATTTTACGACGTTCGACGTTCCTGGAATAACCGTCTTCCATAATTTTTGCGCGTGGAGATTTGCATAAGTGAAATATAATAAATTGTGCAATGGTAATACAGGTGTTTGGATTCAAGACTCGCGAGGCGTAAAATGCAAGCACAAACACAGTCGTATGCAGGCATTCGGATGAAGGTCATGTTTAATTTCTTATTCTCGGATTCGGGAATCAGAAATTACGTCTCCATTTCTTATACTCTTTTGAAGTGAACCGCTATTCTTGATTTGTAAATATGTTATAGAACTTATAAAGTCTATCATTAAGTGTTTCATCGACTGTCCTTGCATCATTCGGGCACGCTTTCAAATCCGAGAAAATATTAACAGTTCGTCCGAATTTATACGATCTCGACCTCGTCTTAAAAACGATGTCGATGAATAGGCTCGTTTGTGGGTCTTTTTCCCGGCCGACACTCATCCTCTGGACGCGGCGCTCAAATCGCTCGGTAATGAACCCCGACTCTTGACCTCAGTTCAGACCTAGATTATAAACGACATAATTAATTTGTACCGAGATAGTTTTGCTTGCAACTCACGACACCAGATGAACGATAACTGACAAGTAATTTACTGCAAATAGCTCGACGGGATCTGCCGCCGCGAACTCTGTGTGACAGCCGGACATGTTGCGGGCAATCTAAATATAGAAAGTTGAACATATCCTTTTAAGCTGATCTTTGGTTAATCCCGATGCTATCGGATTACATGCACTGGATTCAAGGTAAAATGACAAAGCGTAATGGAAAGATTAAGTCCACGTTAATCAACTCGACAGCGCGCCCACTGTTTTTTTTTTTACTCTCTCGTGCGAAAGTAGTGTGTAAACAAAAATAATCCTCTGGTGAATGGCGGTGCAGCGTCAGCCCTAAACAGCGTGGGGAGGGGGACGAGCTGCGGGTTCACTCAAGAGGCTGCGCTGAATAATTCATTCCTAATCTATTGTTTTTTGACACGGCTCTAAGTCTCTTTGTTCTTCGCGTCACTCTACAGGAGTATCTATTACTCTGCTGGGATCCTTGGAGATAATCTGGAGAGAAACGCATACACGAGCCCAGCGCACGTACGCACTTACGTACGCTCCACCTGACACCTCGCCAATATGAATGCACGCACGCACATACGAACGCTATATGACCTTTGATGTCTAGCACATTTATTTGTTTTAACTATTAATCACTAGTATGTGAACACACACACACACACACACACACACACACACACACACACACACACACACACACACACACACACACACACACACACACACACACACACACACACACAACAAAGGCACGTTATCGTTTTTGCCCAATACTTTTTTAACGATGCCCGACGAAAATTCACCACAAAAAACATTCATGAAAGCTTTCTGATTTTTTTTTTTGTCCACAATGAGCAATTTTCGTTTCTTTCAAAGGCCGAAATATGCGCTGCGGTATGATTAGCGAATCGCGCGGGTTTCGGCCATCGGTCGAAAAGTGAATCCTACAACATCGTTCTTTTCCGGTGATCATGGGACTGGCAAATAAACGACGAACGAAAAGGAAAATGACGTCGTTCGTCGGGCAGGAAAACCAGCGCGTCTTTTGTGTGATTTAAGATAAGACTCCTCTGTTGCCTTGACGCGTGTCGATGTTAATTTTCAGAATTTTGCTTGACGAAATTGGGGTTTTTGGGACTCACGCCAGACAGAAAAAATAAAATGAAAGAAAAAGCAAAGTGAGAAACATGTATAAATGATTTTAAAAAATAAAAATATATAATCCTCTATATAAATCATGATTCTGAAAATAATCTTTTCGATCTGTATAAATGTAGAAGATATAAATTTTATTTATTTATTTATTTATTTACTTATTATTTTATATATATATATATATTATATAAATAATAATATATATATATATATATATATATATTTTTTTTTTTTTTTTTTTTTTTTTTTTAGAAATTTTGCATTTCACTTGTCTAATTCCTATTTTCTTTCTTTCTCCCTCTTCGTTTTCTATGGTTCTGTTCCTCCTCTGTTCCTCTTCCAACTCTCTCCATTATGTCTCTTTTCTTTCCCTATTCCGAATTTTCCCTTTCTCCTTTATCTCTTCGGGATTATTGCGTATCCACTTATCTATCAAATATGTATCTATCTCCTTCTCCTTACCTGTGAAAATGGCACACACAAGACCACGTAATCTCTCGGTCGACAGCACTGATAAGAGAGAGAGAGAGAGATAAATAGATAGATAGATAGAGATAGATAGATAGATAGATAGAGAGAGAGAGAGAGAGAGAGAGAGAGAGAGAGAGAGA
>NC_051401.1:15537810-15540310 GCF_015228065.2 Penaeus monodon
GAAAATAAAGGAATTTGAATACTGTTCCGTTTGTCATGAGCCGGGATGGAGGGGGGAAGGGAGGGTGGAAGAAAGAGATAGAGAGAAGGAAGGAAGAAAGGAAGGGAGGAAGAAGGAAGGAAGGAAGGAGTGTGGAGGAGTAGGGAGGGACTGAAGAGAAGGAGGGAGATGGGAGATAGGGAGAAAGATGATGGGAAAGGAGGAGCGGAAGGGGGTGGGGGGGACAGGGTGAGGGGGGAGGAGGGAGAAGAATGATTTAATAAACATAAAATAAAGAAAGATAGGAAAACGTAGTAAAGAAAAAAAAAGATGATAAATTCCGGGGATGACAGAAGAAGCAAGCATAGAAGAAGGAGAAAGAAAGTAAGAAAAAAAGGAGAATTAGAGAAGAAATAAGGGGGAAGAGAAAGAGGAAGAAGAAGATGAGGAAAGGAAACACGATCAGACAGTCTGATAAAGGAAGAAAGCAACAGATATTAATGATAATAAACAAAAAAATGCGAAGAAAAATAAAAATAACAATAATAATAAAAAAAAATATTTTTTTTATAATAAATCAATCAAAATACTCATGATAACAGAACAAACGTAACGCAAAAAATTAAGAGAAGATCAAAGATGATAAAATTTAATAATAAGTAAGAAAAACAGAGGACAAAAGGAAGGAAAAAGCTAAAAGTGAAAATGAGGGGAAGGGGTCAAGGGGAGAAGGGGGGAGGAGGAGGAAATGAATAAGCAGGGGGAAAAGGGGGGAAGGTAAGAGAAAAGAGGAACCAGAGGATAAGGGAGAGACGAGGGAAGGATAAAGGAGGATAGGGGAGGGGGAAGAAGAAGAGGTGGAGGAGGAGGAAGAGGAGGAGAATGTTACAAGGGAATAGGGGAAAGAGAAAAACGGAGAGGAAAGGGGAGGACAAGAGGGAAGGACGAGGGGAGGGGAGGAGATGAAGGGAAAGTGAGCGTGTGTCAGTATTTGTTCTCTGCAGGTTTTTTTTTGCCACTCTCTTTCTCCCCGCCCTCTACTCCCCCCCCCCTCCTCTCTCTCTCCCTTCCTTCCTCTCTCTCTCTCTCCCTCCCTTCCTCTCTCTCTCTCTCTCCCTCGCGCGCGCGCGCGACCATATGTGTCACTGCGTTCGTTCTTCCCAGGTAGAAACCGCAGTCACACCCTAGCTACTCCAGTTCCTGGTTGTCACTTTGTTGTTAATTTCTTTTGTCTCGTTGTTTGTACTATCATTAGTTTCGAGGTCATTAATTCTACTCCTTTTCCTGTGTTTGTTTTCCTTTGGGGGGCAGAATATTACAAGCCACAGTTACGTTTGTTGCTTCTGCTGCTCTTCCCGATCTCGCTGGGCGTCGTCGGAGCAATACCTGTCGCAATAAAAATTCGCCAAATGCCTCCCCGAAATCCTGTTGAGCGACGAGACAGGGAAGTAAACCTTGCGTGCGGGCGAAGGGCATTCCAAAGGCCACTCGAGGAGGTTTGCAAGTGCCCCGAAGCGTGTAAAAATAATAACACTTTTTTGAAGACCTTTTCCGACGTAGAGGAACTGGTCGTGCCTTTAGGCTGATTCGTGCAGCTGGTCACGCTATAACTCCGGACACTGCAGATGGTTCTATACCTGCATGCCGGATTATGGGAATGATGCCGGATTATGGGAGGTTTATGTGACGCCGTGTGTGGCTTTTTTTTTTTTTTTTTTTTTTTTTTTAAGAAGAAAGGCTAAAGGTACCGTTATTGCTGTCGTTTGGGATATGGTGGTGGGGGAAATCCGGTGTTATCATGCTTATCTGCTTAACTTCATCTCTTTATTTATGCTGGGTACATATAATGTATTCATGTATGTAGTAACGCGCTCGTGCATATTTTGTGATGATACCGGTACTGCTGGTGATAACGGTGATGATGATGATGATGATGATGACGATGACGATGACGATGATGATGATGATGATGATGATGATGATGATGATGATGATGATGATGATGAGATGACGATGATGATGATGATGATGATGATGATGATGACGATGACGATGACGATGATGATTATGATGATGATGGTGACGACGATGATTGCGATGGCAACGATAATAATGATGATGATGACGATGACGAGGATGAAGATGACAAAGATAATGATTGTGACGGCCCGCATTTTCGGCCGCTGTCCTCATTTGGGCGGCGCCGTACTCCTGTCGGCGCCGCACGAGCCTTAATCCCGCTGAGTGGCCACGGCAGGCGCTGACGGTGACCAGGGCCTTTCACGGCGACTCACGCCTCGACAGGGCCATCTCCTCCAGCTGCGTCTTGCCTCTGGATGGGTTTTGTCTCATCGTCCTCTCTCCCTCACTCCATTTTCTTTCCTCACTCTCGTATTCTCTCTTTCTCGCATTCTCTTTCATGTCGGATGGCGATCTCTCTCTCTCCTTTAGTCTCTCTTCTCTCTCGTTCTCCTCCCCACCCCCGCTCTCTCTCTCTCTGTCTCTGTCTCTGTCTCTCTCT
>NC_051401.1:15555310-15565310 GCF_015228065.2 Penaeus monodon
CTCGACTGGGGGCGCGCATTAAAATCCCCGATTGCAATATCAATTTTGTCCGTTTGATTATTAAACGGTGAATTTTTTGTCAAGTAGTTAACATAATCTGCATAATTTTCATTTGCATCGTATGACAAGACCTTATTTGTGTAGACCCAAGGTCTATTTAAGTAAAGTCTCGTCACCGGAGTTCTGCGCAGCATTGGGTATTAACACCTATGACGTCACTTGGAGGGGGGATAGATAATGGTAGGCTAGGGGAAGGAGATAATAGAACACGGTAGGAAATTAAGCAAACACTAAAGAATTTAAAATGTCGCACTTGGTTTCATTTTTGTATTTCCTCATGTTGCATCTTAGGTATGTTATAATAAAGAAGTAAAATGAACGAAGACATGGGATATAAATGACAAGATGTTTTATTCTAACAAAAATTTAAAATCTAAACTTTCGACAAGTTTATTATAAAAAAAATAAAAGGAAGATATCACAACACACATCGCATATAATTATAAAATCGAAATAGACCTAATATATATATATGTATATATATATATATATATATATATATATATTTTTATATATATATAATAATATAATATATAATTATGATAATAATAATAATTATACATATACTTGTGTAAGCTAAAAGACAATAAATACATATTCTCTGGTAGTGGTTCTTAGCCTTTTAACTACCACGCCCCCTTTAGGAATCTGTCCTTTCCTCCACGCCTCCCTTGCATATGTAGATAAAATTCCCTCCCAGATTAAAAATATATATATGTATTTCAGTCTTTTTAATAAATATGAAATAGGCGCATTATAATCAAACTTTCCAACATGTGACCATGCTCCCGTTAAGAGAATAACAAAGATGATTAGATAATTAGAGAGACTTTTTTCCAAGGGCTCGCGCCCCCCTCGAAAAATGCTGAAGCCCCCCTAGGAGTCGCGCCTCCCAGGGTAAGAACCACCGATCTCTAGTGTACAAATATTGCATCCAACCACTTTACATATGTGGGGTATTGCAGCTTTTGTGCACGGCAGTCACGTGTTGGTGCGAAAACGGGAGGAAGAGAGAGATCTTTGTGGGTTTACATTCCATCCACGACTGACCTCAGGATTATTGTCGAAATCACATTTTTTTTTACTCCAAGTGACGTCATGTGCGAGACTGACGAATTTGAGTAGCTCAGTGACGAGACTTTAAGTTCGATATGCGAAGCTTGGCCTCGCCCGGGCTATGGCCATGAGGGAAAAGCCCGGTCTGTGTCGACTAATGCCGACTCGCTCACGTGCTGCTGCTGCTTGAGATTTGCGAAGTTCTGGCTTCGCCCGGGCCTTTCACTTATGGCCCGGCCTGTGTCAGCTTTTTATGGCTGTTTCATTCACGTGTGTCACCTGGTGCTAACTAGGCTGAACCTAGTCCTTACCCACCGTGGTGCCCAGCCACAGCAGTAACCTCCAGGCGACAGTTGCAACTTCTCGCGCCTGGGCGGGGCGCGAACCGCCGTCCCCTCGGATGAGAGGCCGACACGTTACCACTGTACTAGCCCGGAGGCTTGCGACGAGACCTTCATTATATAGACCTCCGGGCTAGTACAGTGGTAACGTATCGGCCTCTCATCCGAGGGGTCGGCGGTTCGCGCCCCACCCAGGCGCGAGAAGTTGCAGTTGTTGCCTGGGGGTTACTGCACTGGCTGGGCACCACGGCGGGTAAGGACTAGCTTCAGCTGAGTCAGCACCAGCTGATACACGTGATCGAGTCGGTATTAGTCGACACAGGCCGGGCTCCCCTCATGGCATAGCCTGGGCTACGCTAAGCCTCGCATATCGGACTTATCCTTAGACCTTGGGCTGGATCACGTCCTTCGCCCCGCCTCACTGCTCCCGCGAGTCCGAGATGTACATGTGAGTCGTGATCTGATAGGCGTTGATTATCGTACACTGTGTATGAACTTTGTCGGTGCTCAGGCGCCCTCTGTTGAAGTTTCCCCGCCTTCCAGTAAGACTAACTATAGTGTATGGAACAAGGATGCATACTATTTGAAGATTGAAAAGGATATTACACCACCAATTAGTGCTGACTGCAAAAAATAACATCACCTCAGTAATTTACAAATGGATTATAACAAAAAATTAATACCTTGTTGTTCCCTGTTGGATAATTCTCAGACGATAAGTAATTATTCCCAACTCGCTGGCTGGAACGAACAGGTGAGTGAGCACCACAAGGAGGCGATGTGATGCTACTCTCACTGGCGCAATAGTGGGAAACCGTGTTTGGGGCCCATTTCAAACAGGCTCTTAAAATATGTAAAAGGCAGAAGAAGATTAGTAACAGAACAGAAACTTAGAGTTTAACTAAAAAAAATGCATGGGCAAGATGTGGTACGTCAATGGTGGTCAGGAAATTGTAAACTGCCAGTCACTATATGGAAATTTGTTAACGATGCCACACGTCCTGAATAAGTCTCTGCCGCTTCGGAATCAGCCTTCCTGTTTGGGTGCCTTTCAGTCACTCTGTTTGCGACCAGTGTCTAACGAAAGAATATGTACGGTTTAAGACAAAAAAATGCATGGGCAATGGTAGCATTCATAATTTGTAAAACTGGCCATCACTTATGATAGTTGTTACGATGCAGTCGAAATAAGTCTCTCCCCCTTCGGAATACAGCCTCCTCGTTAGTGGGTGTTTCAGTCATCGCATTCTGCAAGTCATTAATGAAAGATAATTATATTCCCCTAGTTAAGGACAAAAAAAATAGTAATGTCGTAGATCAATATTGATAATACATGATAATGATAGTGACGTGCGATGATAATAATATAAACAACAGTATAATAGTAATAATGATAATAATAATAATAATAATACATGATAATAATATAATATAATATAATATAATAATAATCAAAATATAATAATGATGATAGTAATAATAATAATAATAGTAATTAATGATAATATAAATTATGATAATAATAACTATCATACATAATAATATAATAATAATGATAATAATCAATATGATATAATAATAACATAATATAATGGAGTTCAATCATTATCTCTTATCATCATCATTATTTTTCATATTTTCATTATTATCATTATCATCATCATCATCATCATTATCATCATTATCATCTTTATCATCATCATTATTATCATTATTATTATTATTATCATTATTATTATCATCTCTTTATCATCCTTGCAATAACTATCACCATCCTCAGAATGATACTCACGCCAATTTCGCTTTTCCGATAAAGGATTATTAAGGATTTTATATTACTATCTTTGCAGTTACTCAAAAGGTTCTTCAACCGAAAACATGAATATCATTTATTTTCAATTCCGTAACCAAAGGAAATTAAATGGGAGTAATTTTGACGACGAAAATTGTGTATAATAGAACGTGGTATAGAAGGGATTTGATAACGATAATAATAATAAAAGAACTGTATTGATTTCATTATTAAGTGTTGACTCAGGCACTTTAAAAATTGTATTAATAAGGATCACCGTCATAAAGTTAAACATTTGAGTGACTGGCTATTCAGTATTCTAACCAACACGTCAACTAATCGTAATACAAACACCACACTCATTTCTCACGATAATAATCATGATAATTACATCCAAAGAGATTGCTTACTGCGACTCGGTGATATCAATGAACGTTATTTATGACAGAAGTTACTGCTAAACGTAATTACAAGCAATGCATGCGGTATGAGAAACAGTGGTACTGGTTAGAACTTTAATTCTCCCGTTGTAGTATTTCATTCTAACAGTAATGTTTATTAGGCTGATGTAGGCGTGGTGATCCTTATAATATGAATAATAACAATAGTAAAGGTAAAGAGCATGACTGTTAAAACAATAACATGAATAGTATTTGTTATGATAGTGATGTTTAATCGCATAAGTAATAGTGATGATAACAATATTGATATCATTGTCAGTAATAATGATACCAGTAATCTGATAATGTGTAAAATAATTATAGTGATAATAATATCAATAATAGTGATAACGTATATATAATAATAGTTATAATACTGACAGTGTATGTTATGATAATAGTTATAATACTGACAGTGTATGTTATGATAATAGTGATAATACTGACAGTGTATGTTATGATAATAGTGATAATAATAATCAATGATGATAATAATGCTAATGTTGTTGTTGATGATGATCATTATGATAATAATGTTAATTATGATAATAGTAATGATGGTAATGATAATAATAGTAGTAGTAGTAGAAATAATAATAATAATAATAATAATAATAATAATAATAATAATGATGACAATAATATCAATGATAATAATATAACGATAATGATAACAATACTGATGATGATAATGATAATAACAATAATGATAATAATAATGATAAAAATTTAATAATGATGATGATGATGATGATGATGATGATGATGATGATGATGATGATGATGATGATAATAATAATAATAATAACGATGATGATAATAATCCTGAAGATCATGATAATAACAACAGTAATAATAATAATAAAGTAATAGTAACAATGGTAATGAAAATAATACTAATAATAAGAATGACAATAATAATAATAATAAGAATGACAATAATAATAATATTAATAATAAGAATGATAATCATAAATATAATAATATTAATACTAATAATAACAATAATAATAACAATAATAATAATGATGAAAAAAAAAAATGATACAAATAACAATAATGACAATAATGATGATAATAAAGATAATAATTGCTACTACTACTGGTGATGATGGTAACAATGATAATAATAACAATAACTGCATTGATAAAAAACAACAGGAACGATGATTATGAATCAACGTCAGTAAGCAAAATATTACAAACAAAAAAACAGTGATAAAACAAAATGGCTTCTTTTCCCGAAGATTCAGACAGCAGCAGTGTCCATCATTTCCTGCGTGGTTCCCTGAGATTTTTTCAAACATGGCTTTCGGGAACGCCAGAAGCTGCCGTCTTAGGGTGGAAGGGTCACTGCACAGCTCGAGTTCAAGATGCAGGTTCCATCCGACTTTCGCAAGTGGCAGAGATCAGGACACGGTAGAAAGTCCGTGTCAATGATGTTGGCTTCGGGCTGGCGGACCGGGCGGGACAGCGCGGGCAGAGGGAGCGCCTCAGTGGTCGCTTTTCCGAGGTTGGAAGGCAAATTAAGCTTCCTGGCGATCACCGTCCCTTGAAGGGAGGCATAGATGCATTGAGGGTCAGTGGGACACTTCCCAATGGATTCTCGACGGGCACACGGGTCCTTGCAGGGCGCTGGAAGGTCGTGTGGCAAAGCCCCGACACCGATGGACAGTGTTGCCATACACAAGAGAATCTCGAAGAACTTGACGTACATATCAAGACGAGTAAAGGCGACGGCAGTAGACACTGTAAGAAGACACTGTTTTCGCTCGATCTGACAAAGTTTTAAAGGTGTTTTTGCTTGACCTGATGAAGTTTTAATGGCGTTTTTGCTTGACCTGACGAAGTTTTAAAGGTGTTTTTGCTTGACCTGACGAAGTTTTGCGCAGATGTTTTCACTTCAGCTGACAAGGCCTCTGAGCTGCTGTGCCTGCGCTGATCGCGACGAGTGGCAGTGGGTTGCGTTAGTGGTGGATATGGTTCGCGTGTCGGTCT
The DNA here is from genome assembly GCF_015228065.2 of Penaeus monodon. NCBI lineage: Eukaryota > Metazoa > Arthropoda > Malacostraca > Decapoda > Penaeidae > Penaeus > Penaeus monodon. Next base: position 15,560,998 of record NC_051401.1, read on the forward strand.
TTTATACTTACGGTGACTTACCCCAGAGAGTCTCAGGATTTCCTTTGTCAATCCTTTCTCTCTTAATCTTTTTCTTTCAACGTTCTTACTCTGGCGCTTTTCATTATTACAGTTATTTATACCTTTGATAATAATTATTATATGGAAATAACGGGGCAAGCATAAGTGGTGACAAAAATAACAGCAACGATAATTTGATGACGATAACTATAGTAAATGACGTGATAAGGATGAAGTAAAACATCCTCACTATTATCATCACGTGATAACAATGGTCATAAATAAAATTTTGACGATAGGTATCAACATGATAACGCTGATGGTATTCAGATTATAATGATGCTAACGGAATAAATCGTATGCTGATACTGATGATGGTGAGAAGGATAATGAAAGGAAGCAAACAACGTTAAAATGACAATAATAGTAACGATAAAAGTACTGATAAGTGTCTCGTTAAAATGACGATACTAACGTTAAATGCAACATCAGCGGTGGTTACAATAATGGGAACAAAAGTAGTAGTAGTTGTAGTAGTAGTAAGAGTAGTTAGAGTAATGATCAAAGGTCATTGCAAGTAAAAAAAATGTAGTAATGAAAATCGTTCATTCTCATTCACAATGAGGATGAGGATAATGATAATGATAATGATGATGATGATGATAATGATGATGATGATGGTAATAATAATGATAATAATAATAATAATAGTAATAATGATAATAATAATAATAATAATAATAATAATAATGACAAAGATAAAAATAATAAGAACAACAGTAATAATAATGATGATGATGATGATGATGATGATGATGATGATGATGATGATGATAATGATAATGATAATAATAGAAATGACAATAATGATGATGATGATAATGATAATGATAATAATAGAAATGACAATAATGATAAAGATAATAGTAATAATAATAATAAGAAGAAATAATGATAAAATAATAATAACGAATAGTACTAATGACAGTAATATTGATAATAATAATAATATTAATAATGATAATAGTAATGATAGTAATAATAATAATGATAATAGTAATAATGATAATAATTATAATAATGATAATAATAACAAGGATAATGATTATCATAATAATATTAATGATGATAATTTTGATAATGTAACGGTAACAATAATTATCATAATGATAATAATAATAATAATAATAATGACAATAATGATAGAAATAATGAAAATGATAAGGAAAATGATAACAGTAATAATTATAGTAAAAATCACAATGAAAATAATTATTATATAAGTAATGATACTAAAAATGATACTCATACTACTCATGCTAATAATGATAATGAGCATGATAAAAGTTTTAGTAATGATAATGATAATCATAATAGTCACAAAATAATGATGATGATGATAATAATAATACTAATAATAATAATAATAATAATAATAATGATAATAATAATGATAATACCACCACCACCAAGAACAACAATGATGATAATTGTAATAATGATAATGATGATGATGATAATAATAACAATGATAATAATAATAGTAATAATAATAATGATAATAACAATAATAATAATAATAATAATAATAATAGTAATAATAATAAGAGTAACAATAATAATGACAATAATAATGATAATAATAATGACAACAACAACAACAAGAACAGCAATGATTATAATGATTATAATGATGATGATAATAATAATGATAATAATAATAATAATAATAATAATAATAACAATAATAATAATAATAATTATAATAATACTAATACTAATAATAACAATATTAATATTAATAATAATGATAATGACAATAATAATAATAATAATAATAATAATAATAAAAATAATAACAATAATAGTAATAATAATAATAGTAACAATAACAACGACAATAACAACAATAACAAAGAAAACAACAACAACAACAACTACAAAACTACTACTATTACTACTAATAATAACATGATAACAATTATATTTACAATGATAATAATAATAATAATAACAACAACAATAATAATAATGATAATAATAACAACAACAATAATAATAATAATAATGATGATAACAATAATAATAATGATGATGATGATGATGATTATAATAATGATGATAATAATAATAACAGTAATAATAATTATTATTATGATAATTTTTATTTTTATAGCAACAACAACAACAACAACAATAACAAAAAAATAATAATGATAATAATATTGATAATTGCAATAATAATAACGATAATAAATAGTAACAACAATAATAATGTAAATATAACAATATTGATACTAATAATGATGATAACAATAATGATCATGATAATAATAATAATAATAAATAATAATGATAATAATATTAATGATAATAATAATAATGATATAATAATAATAATAATAATAATAATAATAATAGAGTAGTAGTAGTAGTAGTAGCAATAATAATAATAATAATAATAATAATAAAAATGATAATAATAATAATGTTAATGATAAGGCGACTTTTGGCTTCACTTCTGGCAAGTATAACAATACTGAGTAAATTATACAAGTAATTATGTATCTAGTTATATGCAATATCTCATGGAGCACTATCATTAGCTAATTTTTTTTCTTTTGACCCCTAAATGTGTGCGATAATTTTCGTCAACATAGAGTGGTTATTCCTGGGGCTATATGGAAGTGGAGCTGCCTGGTTATATGTACCTTGGCAATAACAACAGTGATATAGCTATAGTAATGATAGCAGAGTAAACAGCTAGAACAAATAATCTCCAAGCTAAACATCATTTTTGTTATCAAACGAATACATAGGCATACTCGAAATGTCCTACTCCTGACATATATGAATTATTCTAACCACAAAGAATGGAGCCTTGACCCTGAAAAAAAAAACGAACAGGGCAAGATTTGTAGGAAACTTAGAAAGGGCACCACAGCAGCTGCATCTCCCGTCTGTCTGTCTACCGTTGAGACACGTGCACTATCAGAAAAAATGTATATGACTCAGGTAAACGTATGGGTATGCTTGGTATAATAGTATTTGTGTTGGTCAGCGTCACTGAAGTTAATTTGAATTCCGTTACGCAATATATAAGCTGCAGTCTGACAGAGCTGTGACCTCATAATGGAAGAATCTGGTGTATTCTATTCGTACAGGTGATTAAGTAGTCATTCAGTTCACCAATTACAAATGCTATGGTTACACGGCGTGAATAAAGAAGAGAGAGAGAGAGAGAGAGAGAGAGAGAGAGAGAGAGAGAGAGAGAGAGAGAGAGAGAGAGAGAGAGAGAGAGAGAGAAAACAAAGGAAATAGGACAGAGATAGCAGTGACGATCTCGCCGACTCCCGTTAAAATTGTCCCAGATCGTGAGCGGATGTGTAGTCTCCGTTGATGAAGAAGAGTACAGTGGGACAGAAATGACATGCGTTCTCAGATTTTCCTAACAAAAATAACTTAAGGTGACCTATTTCGCTCTTAAAATGGAGGCATGCATACTACCACGTATGCACACATATAATGATAATGATATTGATAATGATGGCGATGGAGATAAGAATAAGTTACATAAACAATTATGATAATGATACCAACAATGATATCAGTAATAATAGTGGTGGTAAAATTATTATTACCATCATTATTATGATATATTAATACTAATACTAATGATAAATGTTGGTCATTAAGATAATACAAACAGCAATACCAATGATAATAATAGTAATAATAATGATAATAATAATAATAATAATAATAATAATAATAATAATAATAATAACAATAATAATGATGATAATAGTTATGATGATAACAATAATAATACTAGTAATAATACATAGTAATGATAACAATAATAACGATGATAATAGTAGTAATAATAATAATGATAATAATTATGATAATAACAATAATCATCATGATATTAATAATAATAAAAGTAATAATAATAATGATAAAAATAATAATGATAAAAGTAATGATAATAATAATATTAATGATGATGCTAGTAATAATAATTGATAATTATTGCTATTATTATCATTATTCTCAATAGCACGATTTTTCTTCTTCTTCTTCTTCATCTTATTATTATTATTATTATTGTTATTATTATTATTATTATTTTTATTATCATTATTAATATTACTATTATTACCATTACTATCATTATTATTGTTATTAATATTATTATTATCATTATTATGTTATTATGATAATCATTATAATCATTATCATTATTTTTTTTTATTATTATTATAATAATAATGATAATAATAATAATAATAATAATAATAATAATAATT
>NC_051401.1:15567810-15570310 GCF_015228065.2 Penaeus monodon
ATAATGATAACAATGATAATAATAATAGCACCAATAATAATAAAAATAGTAATAGTAATACTGATTTTAATGATAATGATAATAATGAACAAAAACAAATAACAAAAAACAATAATGATGATAATAATAATGATAACAATAATGATAGTGATGATAATTATAATAATAATAATAATGATAACGATAATGACAATGATAATCATCATCAATAACGGTATGCTCATGTTTGAGCAGCCGTGGACCTCTCCACCATTCCTTCGCCACTAAACTCGATCTTACGCTTTTCTTTCCACTTGTACCATCGACAGCCCGCAAATATCTTTGATATTGTCGCTCAGTATTGTCTTCGGTTTGCCTCTTCCTCTGTTTCCTATCACCATCCCTGTCAACAAGTTTTTCTCAATACTTTTACTTCTCATTACATGACCAATAAACTTTAATTTCCTCTTGTTCAAGATGTCCAAACAGTCGGTCTTTACAATTTATTTTTCTCAGCACTTCATCATTCGTCTTCTTCTCTGTCCAGCTAATATGCAGTACTCGTCTGTAACACCACATTTCAAAACTATTGATCTTTTTCTTGTCTATCTACTTCAACACCCAACACTCAGAACCATATGATGCAATTGGGAAAACTAATGAGTTCAATAACCTCAGCTTTGTCCCCTAAGGTAATGCTTCGGTCTTTCCAGATGTTATTGAGAGCAACTGTGGCGTTTTTGGCAATGGTAATTCTTCTTTTTATCTCTGGTGAATCATCATATGTATTAGTTAAAACAGCTCCAAGATAAGTGAACTCTTTCACATTTTCCACAATCATTCCATTGATTGTAACATGTTCATCATTGTTCATTGCCGGTTGTCTTTAAATCTTCATGATCTTAGTTTTCTTGGCATTAAGAAACAAGCCAGCCTTTTCGCTTGATAATAATAATAATAAGTCCCCCCACTCATCCGGTCTTGGGATTGCCATGGGACGTTTCACTGGATTGTGGATTCCTATGTCTGTAGGAAATCGAGGTGAAGTTCCTTGCCCAGGGGAGCAACGCGCCGGCCAGTGACTCGAACTCTAGAGTATGATAATAATAATGAGGATAAAAGATAATAATAATAACAATAATAATAGTACTGATAATATTGATATTAAATAATAATAATAATAATAATAATAATAACAATAATAATGATAATAGAAATAGCAATGTTAATAATAATGATAATAATAATAATAATAATAAACAATAATAATGATAATAAAAATAACAATGTTAATATTAATAATAATAGTAACGATAATGATAACGATAATAAAAATAATAGATAATAATAATGATAGTATAATAATATAACTATAGTAATGGCAATAATAATAACAATTATAGTAATTTTAACTGTGATCATAGTAATGAGGATAATATAATAATTATGAGACTAATGATGAAAGCAATAATAATGACAATAATGATAATAATAATAATTATGATAATCTCGATAACAATAATAATAATGTTAATAATAATAATATTAATGTTACTAATGATAATAATAATATTAATGATCCTTAAGATAATAATAACGATACTACTACTAATAATAATAGTAGTAGAAATAATAATAATAATAATAATGATAATAATAATAATGTAAATGATAATGATAATAATGATAATAATGATAGTAATAATAATAATAGCAGTCGTAGAACTATTAGCGGTAGTAGTAGTAGCTGTACTGGATTTGAATAACATATCACTTATATTAAAATGGCAGAACTTCATTTTGCACAAAATCTGGATATCCTCTTCGGTTAATATAAATTATCAGCCATAAATTAAATTTTAATAACTATTTAAATATAAATTTATCTCAACATGTAATACTCATGTTTGAGGATTGGATATATTTTACAAATACTATATACTATTTTAACATTGGTTGAATATCATGTTTATAGTACAGTCATTAACACAATTTATATAATGTGTCTTTGTATGTGCCCTATATAAATTTCGCTATGGCTTCATCTACCCTGCAGTAACTGATCTTATAACGTCCTCAGAGGCAAAGTGTCGCTCGAGGAATCCCCGAGTCTCACTGGCGTCTTTGTCCAGTAGGCACAGGAGATCCAGGCGACAGGACCCTGCCACATCCTCGAATACGCACAGCCCGCGACACGAGCTATTTTCACCCCCTCCGGCGCTGTCAGTTTCCTTGAATTCAACATTACTCGTGCGTGTAGTCGTCTCGAGAGTCGCGGCTCGACGTAACGACGTCCGGCCCACGTCAAAGAAGCACGTCATGTTCCACCGACACACGCCATCCGGGAACCTCACTTCGCATTCGTTCTCGCATTCCAGCAACGGTGTCGTAATGATACTATTGGCCACAAGCACGTCGTTCGGTCGTTCTTCCCTCGGGTGCGAAAGCTGGACTGGAGTCGAGTATTGGGCAGGACGCTCCTCCGCCAAACATTGTGCGTCGCGAAGAGTTTGTTGGGCCT
>NC_051401.1:15575310-15580310 GCF_015228065.2 Penaeus monodon
ATAGCATCTGAGTTACGCAAAACTACTGCGAAAATATATTCATTTACATCGGTGGGATCTTCTTCTTTTAACGGTAGGTTCATGTCTGAGCCGCCGTGGTCACAGCATGATACTTAATTGTAGTTTTCATGTTGTGATGCTCTTGGAGTGAGTACGTGGTAGGGTCACCAGTTCCTTTCCACGGAGAGTGCCGGTGGTACCTTTTAGGTAATCTTTCTCTCTATTTTATCCGGGCTTAGGACCAGCACTTGACTTGGGCTGGCTTGGCCACCCAGTGGCTAGGTAGGCAATCAAGGTGAAGTTCCTTGCCCAATGGAACAACGCGGCGGTCGGTGACTCGAACCCTCGAATTCAGGTTGCCGTCGTGACAGTCTTGAGTCCGACGCTCTAACCATTCGGCCACCGCGGCCTTGACGATCATGGGCTTTCATGATTTTTTCTTAGCAATTTAGAGCGGTGGTTTGCCGTTGCCTTCCGCCCGGTGTTTCTTTTATTGAGTCACCATCTCTATTTACCCGGCACTGACTTGAGCTGGCTTGGCCACCCAGTGGCTAGGCAGCCAATCGAGGTGAAGTTCCTTGCCCAAGGGAACCAACGCGGCGGTCGGTGACTCGAACCCTCGAACTCAGATTGCCGTCGTGACAGTGGGATACTTTATAGATAAATGTTGAAGCTCGTAGGACACTTTTTAGGCAGTTTAGGTGCCACTATGATACATTTAATTCTTTTCCACTGGGACGCTGCACCCTTATGAGAAGTAGACAAACTTATTGCAGGAGAGGCGAAGGAAACGCAGAATATACTTAAGATAGCTAATAATTCATTATCGTGTATTTATGTTGGCAATTTGGTTATCCTCATCATAAATATGTAATAACGTGGTATTAGTTGAGTGGTGGCCTCTAGTAATTTTTAACAAAAGCGCCACCACGATTGCCTTGTACTATAGAGCTTATGTATGTAATCATGTGGATGCCATGTGGCAAGGTGGACAAGTAAAATGCAGTGATGTCACTATCAACAGCAAGTCACGCCTCTATTGGAGCTCAGGTGTTCTTTCTATGCACGCCATGCATCTCCGTTTCAAAGCTATCAGTAACTATCTGCCAGCGCGCGGCAGAAGGTACAGGTCCCGTAGTCTACCAGATGGATCTCTTGCGGAATTTGTTGCAGACTTTTTGTGTATTGTCGACTCTAAAAGGCATCACATCCTTATGATAGAAATATTTTGAATATTTGGACAGGCCTTCCAACAGCCAACTGGCAGGGCTGTCGTTATCTTACGAGGCAGAATTACGCAATGTTTCCTTATATCTGTCTCAAATTTCAGTCTCTTATGAATGTGTGTGTGTGTGTGTGTGTGTGTGTGTGTGTGTGTGTGTGTGTGTGTGTGTGTGTGTGTGTGTGTGTGTGTGTCGTGTGTGTGGGTTTTGAGCGTGTGTGGTTTGGCTGTGTGTGTGTGTGTGTGTGTGTGTGTGTGTGTGTGTGTGTGTTGTGTGTGTGTGTGGTGTGTGTGTGTGTGTGTGTGTGTGTGTGTGGTGCGCACACACACACACACACACACACACACACAACACCACACACACAAAATATATAAATATATATATATATATATATATATATATATATATATATATATATATATATATATATATATATATACACTCTTAACTCTGTTCCAGAGAATACAAAGGCTGTTCACTGGTCGCTTAGGATCGACAGAAAACGGGCGTGATTACGTCTCACTCACTCTATTTCCTCACACACCTTGTTATTGTTACACTGTTATTTTTTTGCTGCTATATTTAGCATGAGCATGGTGCAAATAGACGATTTATTTTTTGTAACATGCTCATTTCATTATAGGCCATAATATACTATTTAGGCATGTTTTTGGAATGAAAATGCATTGATACAAATAAAAAAAAGTTATATTCGGGACAAAAATGTGAAGTGAAAAGGCAATTGATGCATGATTGTATAAAGTGACTGGTTGAGTAAGACTGATCTGAACTGCGTGTTGCGTCCTGAAAGAGACGTTTTTGAGGATCTACGCTGGGAATCTCAGCCGTATATCTACTCCTTTACTGAAGGGAATCTAAGGAACCGGCGAAGTTCTTAAAAACGGTGCTAGATCGGTAATTGGTGTGGTAGTAAGATATAAATCCCGGCACTCCATGTGTGTAGACCTTGACGCGACGCCAGTTATAGCCCAGGACTCTCGGGCAATGAACTTTGAGAATGGTAGTTTAATGACTTTCACTTGGGGACCACCTCTTCATGACGAGTGGGTACATCTTGGAACCGCGTAGGCGATTCACCACGTTACCTGTTATTAAGCCACGTGGCACAACAAGCGCGATCCACCATATTGGATAGAGGAAGAAAAGGTGTGCAGTTAATAGAGTATGTGCACAGGATGTAATTTATAATACCAACCTGTGCCAATTACCAATGTGGTTCAAGCTGCCTGTCTTGCTCAGTATTCCTGGGAAGACATTGTGCACATTTAAATATAATTCATGATACATTTAACATGTCAAAAATTGCCTATATCTAATTAAAGCTCTCAGATATTTACGTCTGTAGTCATGTGAACTAATTTTGCTATGGCTGGGTCGTGCTTCAGGCATATCGAGCTGATCCTCCAGCCTGTTCGCCCGCTAAAATCAAACAGCTGATTGGCTAGACATATGTGTATCATTCAGTTTCATAATTTCTGGTATAAGATACAAACACATGTTAAGATATTACAGGAAAGAAAGATAATGTAAAACGCGAGTAGGGAGTGTGTGTGTGAGGTCATAACCGTTTCTATCCTCTCAACCTACTGCCTACTGTCGTTTTCATTCGTGAATTTTGTTCGATGGCTACACAAGTGATCAGTAACCAAGGAGCCAATTTACTACTATTGATATCGAGCTGTTATTTTTCTATTGGCTTTAAATTGTAATTAATATTAGAAGATCCTGACAAAGTTCAGGAGCTGCATGAATTTCAGGATTTAGATAAGTCGTGAATTACTGGCCTGCATACAGATTTCATGCCCAACGAAACAGAAAGAGAGACACTTCAGAGTCTGGAGGCCACCTGAGACTACAAAACCGAGGAGGAAACGCTGAACTTAAGCAAGGGGATGCTTATGCCTTTAAACTCCGTTTGACCAAAACATAGATGTGAAAAAAAACAAGCGAACATGGAAAGAAAAGAAACTGCTCAGTCCATTCCAGCCCAGGTATGTTAATGCATGTTTATAGCACTAAAAATGAGATTGTTTTGCAGCTGCCACACGTAATTGCTTTAGATCTTTAATTAGATATAATGATTTTAATATATATTTGCTTTTGCTTAATTAATTAATACTCTGAATATTTCATGCAAATATCGATAGCAGTATAAACAGAAATCAGTGGAAAAGTGATGGAAAAGTGGGTTTATCTTGGAAAATTTAATTCTTGCCACCACCTCCACCTCCACCTCCACCACCACTACCATCACTACCACCTCCACCTCCACCTCCACCACCACTACCATCACTACCACCTCCCCTCCACCTCCACCTCTACCTCCACCTCCACCACCACCTCCACCCCACCACCACTACCATCACTACCACCTCCACCTCCACCCACTACCATCACTACCACCTCCACCTCCACCTCTACCTCCACCTCCACCACAACCACAACCAACACCAACACCACCACCACCTCCACCTCCACCACCTCCACCACCACCTCCACCACCACCTCCACCACCACCTCCACCACCACCTTCACCACCACCACCTCCACCACTACCTCCACCACCATCACCTCCACCACTACCTCCACCACCACCTCCACCACACCTCCCACCACACCACCTCCACCCACCACCACTCCCACCACCACCCCCACCACCTCCACCACCACCCACCACCTTACCTCACCCACCTCCAACCACCACCTCCACCACCACCACCACCTCCACCACCACCCACCCCACCACCTCTACCAACACCACCACCACCTCCACCACCTCACTCCTACCTCCACACCCACATCCACCACCATCACCTCCACCACCATCCCCCCACCTCCACCACCATCACCTCCACCACACACACCTCCCACCACACCACCTTCACCTCCACCCCACCTCCACCACCACCACCACCACAACCACCACCATCACCCCACCACCACCATCACCTCCACTACCATCATCACACTACCACCACCCCATCACCTCCACCACCATCACTCACACCACCATCACCTCCACCACCACCATCACCTCCACCACCACCTCCACCATCACCTCCACCACTACCACCACCATCACCACCACCACCATCACCATCACCACCATCCACCTCCACCACCATCACTCCACCACCACCATCACCACCACCACCACCTCCACCACCACCCTCCACCACACACCACCACCACCACCACCATCACCTCCACCACCACCACCACCATCACCTCCACCACCATCACCACCACCACTCACCTCCACCATCACCTCCACCACCAACCACCATCACCTCCCTCCACCCCACCACCACCATCACCTCCTCCACCACCACCCCCACCCCCACCACCATCACCACCAACCACCACCACCATCACCTCCACCACCACCACCACCATCACCTCCACCACCACCACCATCACATCACCCCACCACCATCACCTCCACCACCACCACCACCTCCCACACCACCACCAATCACCTCCACCACCACCACCACCTCTCCACCACCCGCATCATCCACCTCCACCACCACATCACCTCCACACACCACCCTCACCTCACCACCACCAACCTCCACCACCATCACCTCCACCCCACCACCACCCCACCCACCATCAACCCTCCACCCACCACCACCATCACCTCCACCACCACCACACCTCCACCACCACCACCATCACCTCCACCACCACCACCACCATCACCTCCACCACCACCACCTTCACCACTACCACCACCATCACCACCACCATCAC
>NC_051401.1:15592810-15595310 GCF_015228065.2 Penaeus monodon
TTCCAGCGTTGGTTTGTTAATGAATCTCAGTGCGGGTGGAAGTAACAGAGCGCCAGGTTGCTTTGTCGATTTTTTGACGGATTACATTCTTAGCGCAGGTTGTCAGTTCTGTTGCTGGCGAAGATGGACTTACCATACACTTTATATGCTTGTGAGTGTATACATTATACATAAATACATACAAGCTACAGAGACAGACAGGCACGCAAACAGACGGAAACAGACAGACAGACAGACAAACAAACAGACAGACAGACAGACAAACAAACAGACGGAAAGACAGACAAAGACAGATGGCCGGTTTGTTAAAATTACGAGGCCCGACCTCATGAATACTCATGGGCGTGTATATACACGGAAATAAATGCTTACACATCTGTCTAGTTGTATACCTACCTATACACACACACAAGTATACATATATATATATACATATATATATATATATATTATATATATATATATATATATATATATATATATATATATATATATATATATATATATATTTATATTTATATTATAATATATATATATATATATATTAATATATATATATTATATATATATATATATATATATATTCCATAAATGTCGTCTTTCACCTTCACCATCGGTATATTATCAGAGTTGTGATTACTATATCATTTCCTGTACTGTGTCCTGAGAACAAACATTATCATTATGACGATTTCTTTTGTAAGAAGTTTATATGGTTCTCCACTTTCTTTCGTACTATGACCATCACTACCAATTCTATTATTTTCATGTGATTTTTTTATCTGACAACACCGGCACGAAATGCTAATATCATATCGATCAAATAATGAGCATTACATGAATTATGCATAAAATGTGGCAAAAGAAATAAAAAATATATGTAAATTTTAAATAGGAATGCGGTTGTTTTTATATAAATTTATCATGATAACTGTCACTGCCCAGTCATGACCATTTTTAATCCATTATCGTCAAAACACCAATCCCTGTTATTCGTTTTCAAGGTGTTATCATTATATATATGTACATAGGGCATGGGACAAGGGCAGATCACCTCAGGGTAATGTCATCTTTTTTTACTAGCCTTTTGTAATACAGAGAAAGAGAGGAAGATGTTTAATCCTGCCGCTAGACTGTCAATTCCCTGTGGACATTCAGAGGAAGGGAACATCGAGGTTAAAGCGAGTGGATCCCAGAAACGACTGAGGCTTGGATCCTAGTAGGTCGGAAGTCCTTAGTTTTCATGTGGCTGCTCCTGAGAATATAGTAAGGTAATAAGATTCAGGAAGACATTTATGAATGTCAATCTCCATACCACAACACATTCAGATGAATTTCCATACCACAACATATTCACATGAATTTCCGTACCACAACATATTCACATGAATTTCCATACTCCAACATATTCACATGAATTTCCATACTACAACATTTTAAAACATGAATTTTTCATACAACAACATATTCACATGAGTTTCCAAATTCACATAAATTTCAATACTACAACATATTCATGTTATCCTACTTTCCTGAGGCCTCTCGATTTTTGCCGATCTCTGCTGCTGAAGGTGATGCAATGGGCGCTCACCTGCCGAAACTATCGAGCGCAGCGCCCAGGCTCTGGGAATCCAACCTTTGCCCCCAAACTCTCCTTAGCCGGGAGGCCCTTTGCTCGCTCAGACGCTGCTGCCTGTAATAGTCGTCGGAAAAAAGAGAAATTTCTTGCTGTATGAAGACCCCTCCCAAGTACTCACGTCCACCACGCAATGATTGCCACTGGCTGCTGGAACTGCCCTTGGTGTCGTCCTGAACACAAAAGAACATATGTTTAAGTATGTTTACCACAACACCGTTGATATAAATGCGCAGAAGCAAATGCTTGCAATATACACGCATCACTAAAAATCAACTTACATGATAAAATTGCTGCCTGAAGAACGTGTAGAGCATGCAGCAACTCACGAAAGCCAAAGGTAGGGCGACGGACAAGGCACCACCAGCACTAACATCAACATCTCCATATGAAACAGGCTGGGAGTTTAGCAAAGTAAGGAGAGACTGTTACTCATTACACGCTAAATGTTGGTTATATACGACCCTTGAGGACACAAACGTATAAAACGGTATTCGGTTGTTTGGTCGTTTCGAACTTCGGCTCCGCGGGTAAGCTTCCGCGGCGCCTCGCGAGTCAGAGAGGCTTCATTTGACGTTTTCAGAATTAATAATATATATTAATAATATACAAATATATATAGATATGTATATATAGATAAATAGATATAGATTATTGATATAGATCTATAGATATATAGATAGATACATATATAAATATATATATATATATAGATAGATAGATAGATAGATAGATAGATATATATAGACATATATATAGATAGATATATAGATAGATAGATATATATCTAAATATATCTATATATATCTACATCTATATATCTATATCCATATATCTATATCCCTATATCTATATCCCTATATC
>NC_051401.1:15597438-15622438 GCF_015228065.2 Penaeus monodon
AGCCCGGGCTCCCGGAGGGGAAAACCCTTTTTATTTTATTGACCCCGGCTAGTACAGTGGTAACGTATCGGCCTCTCATCCGGGGTGGCGGTTCGCGCCCACCCAGGCGCGAGAAGTTGCAGTTGTTGCCTGGAGGTTACTGCACTGGCTGGGCACCACGGCGGGTAAGGACTAGCTTCAGCTGAGTCAGCACCAGCTGATACACGTGATCGAGTCGGTATTAGTCGACACAGGCCGGGCTCCCCTCATGGCATAGCCCGGGCGACGCTAAGCCTCGCATATCGGACTTATCCTTAGACCTTGGGCTGGATCACGTCCTTCGCCCCGCCTCACTGCTCCCGCGAGTTCGAGATGTACATGTGAGTCGTGATCTGATAGGCGTTGATCATCGTGCACTGTGTATGAACTTTGTCGGTGCTCAGGCGCCCTCTGTTGAAGTTTCCCCGCCTTCCAGTAAAACTAACTATAGTGTACGGAACAAGGATGCATACTATTTGAAGACTGAAAAGGATATTACACCACCAATTAGTGCTGACTGCAAAAAGTCACATCACCTCAGTAATTTACAAATGGATTATAATAAAAAATTAATACCTTGTTGTTCCCTGTTGGATAATTCTCAGACGATAAGTAATTATTCCCAACTCGCTGGCTGGAACGAACAGGTGAGTGAGCACCACAGGGAGGCGATGTGATGCTACTCTCACTGGCGCAATAGTGGGAAACCGCGTTTGGGGCCCATTTCAAACAGGCTCTTAAAATATGTAAAAGGCAGAAAGACGATGTAGTAAACAGAAAGAAACTTACGAGTTTAACTAAAAAAAAATGCATGGGCGAAGATGGGTAACGTCAACGGTGGTCGTGAAATTTGTAAACTGGCGCAGTCACTATATGAATATTTTTAACGATGCCACACGTCCTGAAATAAGTCTCTCCCCGCTTCGGAATCAGCCTCCTCGTTAGTGGGTGTTTCAGTCACTCGCTTCTGCCAGTGTCCTTAATGAAAGTAATTATTGTTCCCCTGGTTAAGGACAAAAAAAAGGTGATGTCTGTAGCATCAATATTTGATAATAATGATAATGATAGTGACGATGGCGATGATAATAATTATAATAACAACAGTAATAATAGTAATAATAATGATAAAAAATAATAATAATAATAACAATAATAATAATAGTAATAGTGATAACAATGATGATAATAACATTAATAATTATAATTATAATGATGATGATAATAATAATCAAAATGATAATGATGATAATGATAATTATGATAATAATAATAATAATAATAATAATAATAATAATAATAATAATAATAATAAATAATGATAATAATAATAACAATAATATAATGGAGTTCAAAATCATCTTCATCATCATCATTATTATTGCACTATTATTTTCATTATTATCATAATCATAATCATAATCATAATCATCATCATCATTATCATCTTTATCATCATAATCATAATTATCATCATCATCATTATTATTATTATTATTATTATCATTATTATTATCATCTCTTTATCATCCTTGCAATAACTATCACCATCCTCAGAATGATACTCACGCCAATTTCGCTTTTCCGATAAAGGATTATAAATTATTTAATATGACTAGCTTTGCAGTTACTCAAGAGGTTCTTAAACCAAAAGCATGAATATCATTTATTTTCAATTCCGTAACCAAAGGAAATTAAATAGGAGTAATTTTGACGACAAAAAATTGTGTATAATAGAACGTGGTATAGAAGGGATTTAATAACGATAATAATAATAAAAGAACTGTATTGATTTCATTATTAAGTGTTGACTCAGGCACTTTAAAAATTGTATTAATAAGGATCACCGTCATAAAGTTAAACATTTGAGTGACTGGCTATTCAGTATTCTAACCAACACGTCAACTAATCGTAATACAAACACCACACTCATTTCTTACGATAATAATCATGATAATTACATCCAAAGAGATTGCTTACTGCGACTCTGTGATATCAATGAACGTTATTTATGACAGAAGTTACTGCTAAACGTAATTACAAGCATGCGGTATGAGAAACAGTGGTACTGGTTATAACTTTAATTCTCCCGTTGTAGTATTTCATTCTAACAGTAATGTTTACTAGGCTGATGTAGGCGTGGTGATCTTAAATATGAATATAAAATATAAAGGTAAAGAGATGACTGTTAAACAATAACATGAATAGTATTGTTATGACAGTGATGTTTATCGCATAAGTATAGTATGATAACGACATATCATTGTCATGATAATGATACATATCTGATATGTTGTAAATGATCCTAGTGATAATAATATCAATAATAGTGATAACGTATATATAATAATAGTTATAATACTGACGGTGTATGTTATGATAATATTGATAATAATAATCAATGATGATATTAATGCTAATGTTGTTGTTGATGATGATCATTATGATAATAATGTTAATTATGATAATAGTAATGATGATAATGATAATAATAGTAGTAGTAGTAGAAATAATAATAATAGTAATAATAATAATAATAATAATAATAATAATAATAATAATAATAATAATAATAATAATGTTAATAATGATGATGATGATGATGATGATAATAATAATAATAACGATGATGATAATAATCCTGAAGATCATGATAATAACAACAGTAATAATGGTAATAATAAAGTAATAGTAACAATGGTAATGAAAATAATACTAATAATAAGAATGATAATAATAATAATAATATTAATAATAAGAATGATAATTATAAATATAATAATATTAATAATAATAATAACAATGATAATAACAATAATAATAATGATGAAAAAAAAAATGATACAAATAACAATAATGACAATAATGATAATAATAAAGATAATAATTGCTACTACTACTGGTGATGATGGTAACAATGATAATAATAACAATAACTGCATTGATAAAAAACAACAGGAATGATGATTATGAATCAACGTCAGTAAGCAAAATATTACAAACAAAAAAACAATGATAAAACAAAATGGCTTCTTTTCCCGAAGATTCAGACAGCAGCGGTGTCCATCATTTCCTGCGTGGTTCCCTGAGATTTTTTCAAACATGGCTTTCGGGAACGCCAGAAGCTGCCGTCTTAGGGTGGAAGGGTCACTGCACAGCTCGAGTTCAAGATGCAGGTTCCATCCGACTTTCGCAAGTGGCAGAGATCAGGACACGGTAGAAAGTCCGTGTCAATGATGTTGGCTTCGGGCTGGCGGACCGGGCGGGACAGCGCGGGCAGAGGGAGCACCTCAGTGGTCGCTTTTCCGAGGTTGGAAGGCAAATTAAGCTTCCTGGCGATCACTGTCCCTTGAAGGGAGGCATAGATGCATTGAGGGTCAGTGGGACACTTCCCAAGGGATTCTCGACGGGCACACGGGTCCTTGCAGGGCGCTGGAAGGTCGTGTGGCAAAGCCCCGACACCGATGGACAGTGTTGCCATACACAAGAGAATCTCGAAGAACTTGACGTACATATCAAGACGAGTAAAGGCGACGGCAGTAGACACTGTAAGAAGACACTGTTTTCACTCGATCTGACGAAGTTTTAAAGGTGTTTTTGCTTGACCTGATGAAGTTTTTAATGGCGTTTTTGCTTGACCTGACGAAGTTTGCGCATGATGTTTTCACTTCAGCTGACAAGGCCTCTGAGCTGCTGTGCTGCGCTGTCGCGACGAGTGGCAGTGGGTTGCGTTAGTGGTGGATATGGTTCCGTGTCGGTCTTTTTACTTACGGTGACTTACCCCAGAGAGTCCCCGGATTTCCTTTGTCAATCCTTTCTCTCTTAACCTTTTTCTTTCAACGTTCTTACTCTGGCGCTTTTCATTATTACAGTTATTTATACCTTTGATAATAATTATTATTATGAAATAACGGGACAAGCATAAGTGGTGACAAAATAAAGCAAGGTAATTTTGGGTGGCGATAACTATAGTAAATGACGTGAAAGGATGAAGGGAAAACATCCTTTACTATTATCATCCGTGGATAACAATGGTCATAAAAAAATTTTTACGATAGGTATCAACATGATAACGCTGATGGTATTCAGATTATAATGATGCTAACGGGAAAAATCGTATGCTGATACTGATGATGTGAGAAGGATAATGAAAGGAAGCAAACAACGTTAAAATGACAATAATAGTAACGATAAAAGTACTGATAAGTGTCTCGTTAAAAGACGATACTAATTAATGCAACATCAGCGGGGGTTACAATAATGGGAACAAAAATAGTAGTAGTTGTAGTTAGTAAGAGTAGTTAGAGTAATGATCAAGGTCATTGCAAGTAAAAAAAATGTAGTAATGAAAATCGTTCATTCTCATTCACAATGAGGATGAGGATATGATAATGATAATGATAATGATAGATAATGATGAGGATGATGAATATTGATAAATAAAATAATATATAATAATAAAAAATAAAAATAAAAATAATAATAATAAAAATAAAAATAATGAACAAGATAAAAATTAATAAGAAAAGGAGTAATAAATGATAATGTTTTATGATGATGATGATGATGATAATGATAATGATAATAATAGAAATGACAATAATGATAAAGATAATAGTAATAATAATAATAAGAAGAAATAATGATAAAATAATAATAACGAATAGTACTAATAAAATAAAAATTAATTTAATAATAAATATATATGTAAAAATTTTGATAATAGAAATATGATAGTAATAATAATAATATAATAAATAATATAAATAATAAAATAAAAAATAATAATAATAATAATAAATAATAATGATAATAATAAACAAGGATAATGATTATCATAAAATATTAATGATGATAATTTTGATAATGTAACGGTAACAATAATTTCATAATGATAATAATAATATAATAAAAATGATACTCATACTACTCATGCTAATAATGATAATGAGCATGATAAAAGTTTTAGTAATGATAATGATAATCATAATAGTCACAAAATAATGATGATGATGATGATAATAATAACAATGATAATAATAATAGTAATAATAATAATGATAATAAAATAATAATAATAATAATGATAATAATAAAAATAATATAAATAATAATAATAGTAATAATAATAAGGGTAATAATAATAATAATGACAATATTGATACTAACAACAACAACAGCAACAGTAATAATGACAATAATAATGATAATGATAATGACAACAACAACAGCAAGAACAGCAATGATTATAATGATTATAATGATGATGATAATAATATAATGATAATATAATAATAATAATAATAATAATATCAATTATAACAGTAATAATAATAATAATAATAATGATAATAATAGTAATAATGATAATAATGATAATAGTAATAATAATAATAATAATAATAATAATAATAATAATAATAATAATAATAACAACTATAATAATAATAATAATAATGATAACAATAATAATAATATGATGATGATGATGATGATAATTATAATAATGATGATAATAATAATAACAGTAATAATAATCATTATTATGATAATTTTTATTTTTATAGCAACAACAACAACAACAACAATAACAAAAAAATAAAAAAATAAAATAATTTAAAATTAAATAATAAAAACGAAATAAATTAACAACAATAATAATTAAATATAACAATATTGATATAATAATGATATAACAAAAATGATTGATAAAAAATAATAATAAATTAAAAAATAATAAAATGATAAAATAATAAAAATGTAAAATAAAATAGTAGTATAGTGTAGTAGAGTAGCATAAAATAAAATAATAATGATAATAATAATTATAATAATAATAATAAAAATAATAAATATACAACAACAAAAAAACAACAAAACAAAAACAACAAAAATAGAAATGATAATGTTATAAAAATAATATTAGTGATAATAAAAATAATGGTAATGATAGTGATAGTAATAATGATAAATCAAAAAATGAAATAAAATGTAATTAATAATAATAATAATAATGTAATATAATGATATGAGAATGATAAATAATAATAATATAATAAAATAATAATACTGCTTTTAGCATACACAAGGAGCTGTGCAGAAGTGTGACATATTCTGTTAGTGTTCCATGCCTCGAACTTCAATACACCCTAGGTCACTGGTAGTGGTCGGTGTTTCGATGTTAATTACAATCTAAAGAAAAAAAAAGATAATAATAATAATATAATGATAATAATAATTATAATAATAACGACAACAACAGCAACAATGATAATAATTATAATAACAATATCAAGAAGAACAACAATAATAATGATGATGATGATGACGATGATAATAATAACTATTATTATAATAGTAATGATGCTACTAATACTACTGCTACTCCTGCTACTGCTATTACTACTACTACTGCTACTACTAATAGTAATAATAATTATAATAATAATAATAATAATGATAATAATAATGATAATAATAATAACAAAAACAATAATAATTTCACCATTAACAGCCGTCAGCATAATCTTGGGAAAAAAGTAAATTTCATTTTTGGGTTCAAAGTCTATATCAAGGTATACGTAGCCACTCTAGTCCCATATATTCCAATGGCTGTTAATGATAAGGGGAATTTTGGCTTCACTTCTGGTAAGTATAACAATATTGAGTAGATTATACAAGTAATTATGTATCTAGTTATATGCAATATCTCATGGAGCACTATCATTAGCTAAACATTTTTTTTCTTTTGACCCCTAAATGTGTGCGATAATTTTCGTCAACATGGAGTGGTTATTCCTGGGGCTATATGGAAGTGGAGCTGCCTGGTTATATGTACAACAGTGATATAGCTATAGTAAACAGCTAGAACAAATAATCTCCAAGCTAAACATCATTTTTGTTATCAAACGAATACAAAGGCATACTCGAAACGTCCTACTCCTGACATATATGAATTATTCTAACCACAAAGAATGGAGCCTTGACCGTGAAAAAAAAAGAACTGGGCAAGATTTGTAGGAAACTTAGAAAGGGCACCACAGCAGCTGCATCTCCCGTCTGTCTGTCTACCGTTGAGACACGTGCACTATCAGAAAAAATGTATATGACTCAGGGACACGTATGGGTATGCTTGGTATAATAGTATTTGTGTTGGTCAGCGTCACTGAAGTTAATTTGAATTCCGTTACGCAATATATAAGCTGCAGTCTGACAGAGCTGTGACCTCATAATGGAAGAATCTGGTGTATTCTATTCGTACAGGTGATTAAGTAGTCATTCAGTTCACCAATTACAAATGCTATGGTTACACGGCGTGAATAAAGAAGAGAGAGAGAGAGAGAGAGAGAGAGAGAGAGAGAGAGAGAGCAAAGGAAATAGGACAGAGATAGCAGTGACGATCTCGCCGACTCCCGTTAAAATTGTCCCAGATCGTGAGCGGATGTGTAGTCTCCGTTGATGAAGAAGAGTACAGTGGGACAGAAATGACATGCGTTCTCAGATTTTCCTAACAAAAATAACTTAAGGTGACCCATTTCGCTCTTAAAAATGGAGGCATGCATACTACCACGTATGCACACATATAATGATAATGATATTGATAATGATGGCGATGGAGATAAGAATAAGTTACATAAACAATTATGATAATGATACCAACACTACCACCACTATTATCAGTAATAATAGTGGTGTTAAAATTATTATTACCATCATTATTATGATATATTAATACTAATACTAATGATAAATGTTGGTCATTAAGATAATACAAACAGTAATACCAATGATAATAATAATGATAATAGTAATAATAATAATAATAATAATAATAATAATAATAATAATAATAACAATGATAATAATAATAAATAATAATGATAATAATATTAATAACAATAATGATGATGATGATAGATAAATAATAATGATAATAAAAATCACAGTAATGATAATGAAAGTAATAATATTAATGATAATAATTATGATAATAACAATAATTATCATGATATTAATAATAATAAAAGTAATAATAATAATGATAAAATAATAATGATAAAAATAATGATAATAATAATATTAATGATGATGCTAGTAATAATAATTGATAATTATTGCTATTATTATCATTATTCTCAATAGCACGATTTTTCTTCTTCTTCTTCTTCTTCATCTTATTATTATTATTTTTTAATTATTATTATTATTATTATTATTATTAATATTACTATTATTACCATTACTATTATTATTATTGTTATTAATATTATTATTATTTCATTATTATTATACTATTATCATTATTATCATTATTAGTTTTATATCATTATCATTATTTTTTATTATCATTATCATCATTAGCAGTTATAATGATAATCTTGTATTATTATCAGTATTTGTAATGGCGCTATTTTTATTCTTATTTACTTCTTCTTCTTCTTATTCTTATTATTATTATTTTATTATTATGATGATTATTATTATTTCATTACTCAGTAGTAGTAATAGTAGTATCATCGTTATAATTTTACTATAATAATAAAATAATTATAATAATAAGATAATGATAATGAATAATATGATAATTATAATTATTGTATTATATTATTATTATAATTATTATATATATTTTATAATATTGTTATATATTATTATTCATCAATTATTCATTATCATAATTATGTTAGCATTGTATATTATATCATACCATATCTAATTATATTATTAGTATTTATCATTTATTTGTTATTATTATTATTGTTGTTGTTGTTATCATTATTATATTTATCATTATTATATTTCATTATTCTTTTCTTATTCTTATTACATTAGTAGTAGTAGGTAGTAATAATGTAATCATTCTTATTATTATCGTTATTTTAATGGCGATATTTTATATTTTATTTTTCTTCTTCTATTATTTATTATTATGTTATTATTATATTATTATATTATTATTATTATTATATATTATTATTATTATTATATTATTTTTATGTTTGTTATTATTATTATGTATATTGTTATTATAGTATCATATTATTATTTATTGTTAAGATAAGATAATGATAATGATAATGATAATGATAATAATAATAATAATAATAATAATAATAATAATAAAAGTAATAATGATATTGATAATTATAATGATAATATATAATGATAATGAGAATAATGATAATAATCATGATAATGATACTTATTGTTTATCATTAAGTTATCATTTTTTTTTTTTATAGTAGTAGTATTCTTTATTTTATCATCATCATTATTACTATTATAACTATTATCACTGAGAGTTTATTATTATTTTATCATTATTATTAATATTGTTTTTTTGGTTGTTGTTGTTGTTAGTTATTTTTTATTATTACTATTACTATTATTATTATTATTATTTTTATCATCATACCCTTATCATTATAATTATCATTATTATTAAACTATTATTATTATTATTTTTTAAATGCAATTTTTCCTTTAGATCTGCACCAAATAAAACACCAACCGACCTAGGGTGATTGAATTTTGAGGCAAGGGAAAACATCAACAAAAACATGCAAAATATCGAAAAACCACAAATCAAAACATCCCGTCAATCATTCAGCACACAAAAAAAAACTTCAGATTGATAAGGGTCCCTTTTGAGAACATGACTGTGCTGTTTAAGACTATTTTTTGGACTTCTTCTAATTTGGATTTCCTGGTATTTGTTCAAGAAATTATCTGTACCTTTCTTTTTTTAAAGGGCCCAAAAACTTTCCAATAACAACAAAGGGAAATTTTGGTTTTTTAAAAGCCACATCTTTTCCACCTCTATTTCCAGTCTTTATACTTTGCTATCTTTTCGAACACTTTTGTTAGGCGTTTTGTCTGAAGGGATGCTCATATCTATAAACAGGCAAATGTTTTTTTTTGTCCTTGATGACGATATTGGACGATTTGCTTTTATAGTACGATCGTGTGAATTGGAAAGTTCCACAAGCTTGTAGCATCTTTGCCTCAGTAACTGGCTCTGGATGGTGTTTGTACCATTTATCCTGTGTTCCCATAGAAAAGTGTTTGCAGATCTTCCAGGCAGGTACTTGCCCACTTGTTTGTAATTATTATTATTATTATTATTTATTATTTTTAAATTTAAAACCACAACAGTAATATCAAAAATGATGATGATGATGATGATGATGATGAACAATGATGATGAGATGATGATGATGATATTTTTGGATGATGATGATGATGATGATGATGATGATGAGATGATGATGTTTGATGATATATATATATATAATAAATAACAATGATAATAATAGTAATATGATAATGATAATAATAATATTGAGTTAATGAAAATGATGAGAATAATAACAATATGTCATAACATTTGTGATGCGGTGTTTGACGAACTACTTGTTTACTGGGGTGGCTGACCCTTCCCTAAGGAGGTAGTTGGTGGTTCTGATACATCATCTAATCTACGATAGACTCACCCACTGCCGTTCGGGTTTGATTTACGCAATGTATGCAAACCAGTGTGTCTGCGCTGGCATTGATGTGGTGTGCATTCATGCACAAGACATCTTAAATGAAATAACAATAATGATAATAATAATGATAACAATGATAATAATAATACCCACCAATAATATAAAAATAGTAATAGAAAATACTGTTTTATAATGATAATGATAATAATGAAAAAAAAACAAATAAAAAAACAATAATGATGATAATAATAATGATACAATATGATAGTAAAATAACAATGATAATAAAAGTAATAATAATGGTAACAATAACAACAATAAAAAAAATGAGGATGATAATAATAATAACAACAATAAAAATAGTTTTGATAATGATTAATAATAATAATAATGATAACCGATAATGACAATGATAAAACATCATCAAAAACGTATGCTCATGTTTGAGCAGCCGTGGACCTCTCCCCCATCTTCGCCACTAAACTCGATCTTACGCTTTTCTTTCCATTGTACCATCGACAGCCCGCAAATACTTTGATATTGTCGCTCAGTATTGTCTTCGGTTTGCCTCTTTCCTCTGTTTCCTATCACCATCCCTGTCAACAAGTTTTTCTCAATACTTTTACTTCTCTTTAAGCCCAATAAATTTTAAATTCCCCTTTTGTTCAAATGCCCAAACATCGGTCTTTCAATTTTTTTTTCCAGATTTCATCATTCGTCTTTTCTTGCCAGCTAATTTGCGTACTCGTCTGTAACCCCACATTTCAAACTATTGATCTTTTTTTTGTCATCTACTTCAACACCCAAACACTCAAACCATGATGAAATTTGGGGAAAAAACAATTTCAAAAACCCAGCTTTCCGAAAGGAATGTTTGGTTTTTTCCAAAATGTTTTTGAGAGAAATTGGCTTTTGGAAAGGGAAATTCTTCTTTTATCTCTGTGAATCATCATTTATTATTTAAAAACAGCCCCAAAAATAATAACTCTTTCACATTTTCCACAATCTTTCATTATTTAAGTTCATCATTGTTCATTCCCGGTTGTTTTTAAATCTTCATGATCTTATTTTTTCTTGCTTAAGAAAAAAGCCAGCCTTTTTCGCTTGATAATAATAATAATAATCCCCCCACTCATCCGTTTTGGGGAAATTCCCAGGGACGTTTCACGGTTGGGGTTCCATGTTTAGGAAATCGAGGTAAATTTCCCTTTCCCCAGGGGACAACGCCCCGGGCCAGTGACTCAACTCTAGAGTTGATAATAATAATGAGGATAAAGAAATAATAAAAAAATAAAATAATAAAAAAGTATGAAAAAATTTTTTATAAAAATAATAATAATTTAAAAACAATAAAAATAGTAATAAAATTGGTATAATTAATAATAATAATAATATAAAAATAAAAAAAAAGAAAATAAAATAGTGTTAATATAAAAAATTATAATTAAAAAAATAATAAAAAAAATTTAAGTAAAAAAATAATGAAATAATAATAAAAATGATTGATGATGATGAGATGAAAAAATAATAAAATAAAAATAATAATGATAATAAAAAAAAAATTTTTAATATTATAAAATAGTAACGATAATATAACGAAAATAAAAAAATAGAATAAAAAGATAGAAATAATAATATAACTATATAAGGGCAAAAAAATAAAATTTTAAAATTTTTCTGTGTCATAGAAATGGGGATAATTAATTTTTTATGAGACTAATGATAAAAGCAAAAAATAATGACAAAATAAAAAATAATAATTATGATAATCTCGTAACATAAAAATAATTTTTTAAAATAATAATATTTTTAATGTTTATTAATGGATATAATAATATTAATACCTTAAAGTAATAATAACGATACTATACAAAAAAATAATAGTATAGAAATAATAATAATAAAAAATAATAATAAAAAAATTAATAATGAAAAGATAATGTAATAATGAAAATAATGTAGTAAAAATAATAAAGCAGTCGTAGAATATTAGCGTATTAGTCGTACGGATTTAAATAACAATACTTATATTAAATGGCAAACTTTTTTTTGACAAAATCTGGTATTCTTGGGGGAAATAAAATTTTCAGCCCTAAAATTTAAATTTTTAAAAACATTTAATATAATTTATCTCAACATGTAATACTCAGTTTGAGGAATTGGGAAAATTTTAAAATACTATATCTATTTTAACATTGGGGGAATATCATGTTTTAAAAATTTTAAAAATTTTTTAAGTGCCTTTGTATGTCCCCTAAATTTTTTTTTTTTGGCCATTCCCCCGAAAAAAAAACAAACCCCCAGGAATTTTCCCGAGGAACCCCGAGTTCCGGCGCGCCAGGCACAGGGACCGCACAGGCCCCCCAACCCGAAACGACCCCCCGGCTTTTTTCAAACCCCCCCCCCCGGGGTGTAGTTTCAATCCCCGCGTGGTCGCCAAGGGGGGGGGGTAAGTCCGCCCACGCCAAAAGGGGCTCAGAAAACTTTTGGGCCCCACAAGCACGTCGTTCGGTCTTTTTTCCCCTCGGGTCCCGAAGCGGAAACGGGAGTCGAGTTTTGGGCGGGACGCTCCTCCGCCAACATTGTGCGTCGCAAAGAGTTTTTTGGGCCCTTTCCTGCCGGGCACCTGGCACCAGCTTTTTGGCTACCCTCAGGGTTTTAGGAGAAAGGCTAAAACCCTGAACCGCGCGGCAGGGAACCCGACAAAGGATCTTTAAAGTGTACATCCCGAGGTTTTCGTCGGGTGCTCATTGTGATTGGCTGAATTTTTTCCTAGACAGTCTTAAATACCCAAAAACCCGCTGCCCCGGGAAAGGGAAAAGACGGGGGGGTCCAGATAATTTGTAGATTTTGGGGAAATAGTTGACTAAAACCTTTCCCCCGTGAAATGACAGTTGCCAACAGTGGGGAGGAAAAGGAAAATTTCATTCATCTTTTTCTTGCATCATTTCAAAAAACCCCACACATAATATATATAAAATGCTTCATAAATAAAAAATTAAAAAATTAATAATTATATATATTTTGTATATAGAATATATAATATATATATAATATATTAATATATTATATTATAAATAAATATATGAATATATAGGTTTATACACACAAATACACCCCTCCCACATTTTTATATTTATATATATATTATATATAATTATTATATAAAATATATATTATATATATTATATAAAAAAATATATATATATAATATAATATATATTACATACACTACATAAATATTATACATATCTTATCTTATCGTGGGGGCCTGTATTGACTTTTAACGATCATAAAATTTACTATTCTGATTTACTTGGGTAATACGTGATGGGGGACCCCAAATTCCTTTTTCCCCCCGGTTTTTGGGGGGGTTTTTGGGTTGTCTTTTTTTCCCTTTTGGGCCTTTTAAGGGTTTAAACCCTTAAAGGCGCGGGAAATGGAGTTCCCAAAATTACAGCTAAAGAGCCCCCCTACCCGGGGAGCAGACTAGCTCCTGGGTATGCCGTTAAACTGCAAACCGGGTTTTGGAGTTTTTGAGTGGGATAATGAAGCTACCCATGCTTCCTCCAGGGCACCCTTGAGCTGTGGGTTTTTTTCCTTCGAGGGCTCCCCGAGACATATAAAATTTTAAAACAAAACCCCACACGCACATATGTGTTTTTATATATAAAATTTTTGTGTGTGTGTAAATTTTACCTATACATAACACACACACACACACACACACCACACAAAAAAATATATATATATATATTATATATATATATATATTTTTATATTTAAAATATATGTATTTATATATATTATATATATATACTTATCATATATACAAAATATATATTATATATATATATATAATATAAAATATAATTTTTGTTTTTACACACACACAAAACACACAAACACACCACACCCCACACACACACACACCCACACACACACACACACAAACACACACACACCCCGCACACAAACAAAACCCCCCACCCCACACACCACAACACCACACCCCACACACACACACCCACACACAACCCCCACCCCCACCCAAAAAATATATATATATATATTATATATAATAAATTTTAATATAAAATATACATAAAAACCGACACCCCACCCACACACACACAACACGCACAACACACACACACACACACACCACACAACACACACCCCCCCCAAAACACACACACAAAAATATTTTGTAATATAAATATTAAAGATATAATATAAATAAATACAAAACACACCCACACACACACACACACACCCAAACACACACACACACACCCCCCAAAAAAACCCAAAACATATTAAATTAAAAATTAATATATAAAATTTTTAAATATATATAAAAGGATAAATATATATTTTATATAATAATAATAAAAATATATATATAATATTATATTTTAAAAACAAACACACCCACACACCCAAAACACACACACACACACCACACACACACCACCAACACACCCACACCAAATAATAATAATTTTTTATAGATAAAATATAAAATAATATCTTTTATATATATTGTTTTATATACATAAATACACTTATACAATTTTATTCGATAAAATATTCTATAAATATATATATATATATATATATATTAAAATATATATATATATATAAATATATAATTTTATATATAAAACGAATTTATGTACACACACAAAACACGCATATAAAAATTTATATATATAATATATTATATATTTTTATTATATATATATATTATATATATATATAAATTTTATATATTATAATATTATGGGGTAATATATATTTGGGGGTGTGTGGTGGGTATAATAGAAAATATATTAAATAGAAATATAATATATATATAATAAAAGAATTTTTAAAATAATTATATATTTTTTCCCCCCCCAACACCCACACACACCACAAACACACACACAAAAACACACAAAACCCCCACCCCACACCCACACAACACACACAACCCCACACACAAAACACCCAACACACACACCCCCACCCACACACACCCCCCTTTTTTTTTTACACACACACACACACCACACACAACACACCACACACACACACACACCCACACACACCCACACACACACCCAAACCCACACCCCACACCCCACACCCCACCACACCCACACCCACAACCACCCACACACACAACCACACACCCTATAATATATTTATTAAATATAATATATATATTTTAAAATATATTTTATATATATATACATATAAAAATATATATATATATATATATATAAAAAATATAAATTTTAAGTTATATATATGTATATTTTATATATATAAATATATTATAAATTTATATATATAATATTTTGTGTGTGGTGTGGGTGTGTGGGATGTGTGGGTGTGTGTAAAAAATTTCTACTTTTTGTTATCCCCGCCCCCTTGTTTTAAAATTTTTTTTTTTTTTAAAAATCAGGCTAAAAGCATTTTAAAACCCTTTTGTTGGTTTTTTTGTTTGCATAATTTTGATAAATTACTACCCCTTATCTTTACCCTTGGAAAAAAAAATGTTTAACGAAGCCCCATTTTTGCCCTTTGAATAAACACTTTTATGCCAACGGTTTTTAGTCACCTTTTTCAGGCCAAAAACCCCGTCCTTTCGTGCAGCACACAGCGCAATCGTCAACTTCCCAGTTTTCAGAGGGGAAAAAGAAAAAAATTTTTGTATGTAAGTTCCCCAGACCAGAGGGAAAATAGCACTTTTGGGATTGCTCATGATTCCAATGACTTCGGGCCCTTTGGGGAAAGGGCTTTTGAGAATATACGATAATAGAAATTTCGTTTTTAAAGAGAAATTTAATATCAAAAGAAATACATTGTAGAAACCTTTTGGTACAAAAAACATTGACTTAACAGAAGCTTTTCACGATATCAAAAATTTGTAAGTCATTATTTTGCCCCGATTAAAAAAAAAATAAAGTTTAAAATTTTCAAAGGGGCCTTTAAACGCGGGGTGTCGATCAGCATATGCAAATTTCTGGCTGGTTTTATAGAATATTAAAGAGTTTCAGGAAAGGAATTGCAAACATCTTCGTGCAATGTACATCTGTAATCACTTTCCTTCCGGTAAAAGTAAATAACTAGAGAAATTAAATATTTCGATGCGAATCTGTGTTCTCCGTGTAATGAATATTATAGTAAATGATATTGTATAATCCAGTGATAGTGAACGGAGTTACAATATTGAATCGTGATGGTGTGTCTTTAAGTGCAGTGATTTTTTTATGAGCAGGCAAAGGGGTAAACAGAATTTTCTTCGGTAGTTTAACACTATTCGGTAGAGCGAAGGTGAAACAGATGTAGCTGCCTCGCGCCCAAGAGACACGGGCAGCCCTCACCCTGGGAAAAATGTCGTACTCACTGTGAAGAGGTGAGCCTTTTATGACCAAAAGGAATTTAAGATATAGTCTGTTATATTAGTGTCACGATTCCCCCCCATTATTTATTATTATTATTATTATTATTATTATTATTATTTAAGGAACAAGTTTCGGTGAGAAAATGTTAGTGAAGCCGACTTAAATAGCGCATGAAAATACTCAAAAATATTCAAAATTCAAAGGAATGTCTTAGGTGCAATAATCTATTTATTCACTAGCAAGTCTGCAGATCATCGCCTCTACCAGATAGGTAGGTTATCGTATAGCATCTGAGTTACGCAAAACTACTGCGAAAATATATTCATTTACATCGGTGGGATCTTCTTCTTTTAACGGTAGGTTCATGTCTGAGCCGCCGTGGTCACAGCATGATACTTAATTGTAGTTTTCATGTTGTGATGCTCTTGGAGTGAGTACGTGGTAGGGTCCACAGTTCCTTTCCACGGAGAGTGCCGGTGGGTACCTTTTTAGGTATCTTCTCTCTATTTTATCCGGTGCTTAGGACCAAGCACTTGATGACTTGGGCTGGCTTGGCCACCCAGTGGCTAGGGTAGCGAATCAAGTGAAGTTCCTTTGTCCCAATGGAACAACGCGGCGGTCCGGTGCCTCGAACCCTCGAATTCGGTTGCCGTTCGTGACAGTCTTGAGTCCGACGCTCTAACTTCCGGCCACCGCGGCCTTGACATCATGGGCTTTCATGATTTTCTTAGCAAGTTAGAGCGGTGGTTTGACCGTTGCCATTCCGCCCGTGTGTTTCTTTTATTGAGTCACCACTCCTTTTACCGGCAAGGCTACTTGATTGAGCATGGTGGCCACCCAGTGGCTAGGCCAGCCAATCGAGGTGAAGTTCCTTGCCCAAGGGAACCAACGCGGCGTCTGGGGTGGACTCGAAACCCTCCAACTCACAGATTGCCGTGCGTGACAGTGGGTAGACCTTTATAATAAATGTTGAAGCTCGTAGGACACTTTTTAGGCAGTTTAGGTGCCACTATGATACATTTCATTCTTTTCCACTGGGACGCTGCACCCTTATGAGAAGTAGACAAACTTATTGCAGGAGAGGCGAAGGAACGCAGAATATACTTAAGATAGCTAATAATTCATTATCGTGTATTTATGTTGGCATTTGGTTATCCTCATCATAAATATGTATAACGTGGTATTAGTTGAGTGGTGGCCTCTAGTAATTTTAACAAAAGCGCCACCACGATTGCCTTGTACTATAGAGCTTATGTATGTAATCATGTGGATGCCATGTGGCAAGGTGGACAAGTAAATGCAGTGATGTCAACTATCAACAGCAAGTCACGCCTCTAT
Source organism: Penaeus monodon (assembly GCF_015228065.2). Classification (NCBI taxonomy): domain Eukaryota; kingdom Metazoa; phylum Arthropoda; class Malacostraca; order Decapoda; family Penaeidae; genus Penaeus; species Penaeus monodon. The sequence continues at coordinate 15,615,680 of NC_051401.1, forward strand.
TGGAGCTCAGGTGTTCTTTCTATGCACGCCATGCATCTCCGTTTCAAAGCTATCAGTAACTATCTGCCAGCGCGCGGCGGAAGGTACAGGCCCCCGTAGTCTACCAGAGGGATCTCTTGCGGAATTTGTTGCAGATTTTTTTGTGTATTTCAACTCTAAAAGGCATCACATCCTTATGATAGAAATATTTTGAATATTTGGACAGGCCTTCCAACAGCCAACTGGCAGGGCTGTCTTTTATTTTACGAGGCGGGAATTAGCAATGTTTCCCTTTATATCTGTGCCTCAATTTCAGTCTCTTATGAATGTGTGTGTGTGTGTGTGTGTGGTGTGTTTTGTGTGTGTGTGTGTGTGTGTGTGTTGTGTGTGTGTGTGTTGTGTTTTGTGTGGTGTGTGTGTGTGTGTGCGTTTTGTGGGTTTTGAGCGTGTGTGTGTGTGTGTGTGTGTGGTGTGTGTGTTTGTGTGGTGTGTGTTGTGTGTGTGGTGTGTGTGTGTGTGTGTGTGTGGGGTGTGGGGTGTGTGTGCGCAAAACACACACACACACAAAACACACACACACACACACACAAAATATATATTCTATAATATATATATAAAATTAATATATATATATATATATATATATATATATATATATATATATACACTCTTAACTCTGTTCCAGAGAATACAAAGGCTGTTCACTGGTCGCTTAGGATCGACAGAAAACGGGCGTGATTACGTCTCACTCACTCTATTTCCTCACACACCTTGTTATTGTTACACTGTTATTTTTTTGCTGCTATTTAGCATGTAGATGGTAAAATTTGACGATTTATTTTTTGAACCATGCTCATTTCATTATAGGCCATAATATACTATTTAGGCATGTTTTTGGAATGAAAATGCATTGATACAAATAAAAAAAAGTTATATTCGGGACAAAAATGTGAAGTGAAAAGGCAATTGATGCATGATTGTATAAAGTGACTGGTTGAGTAAGACTGATCTGAACTGCGTGTTGCGTCCTGAAAGAGACGTTTTTGAGGATCTACGCTGGGAATCTCAGCCGTATATCTACTCCTTTACTGAAGGGAATCTAAGGAACCGGCGAAGTTCTTAAAAAACGGTGTTTAGATCGGTATTGGTGTGTAGTAAGATATAAATCCCGGCACTCCATGGGGTGTAGACCTTGACGCGACGCCAGTTATAGCCCAGACTCTCGGGCAATGAACTTTGAGAATGGTAGTTTAATGACTTTCACTTGGGACCACCTCTTCATGACGAGTGGGTCATCTTGGAACCGCGTAGGCGATTCACCACGTTACCTGTTATTAAGCCACGTGGCACCAAAAAGGGCGCGATCCCAATATTGGATAGAGGAAGAAAAGGTGTGCAGTTAAAAAGAGTATGTGCACAGGATGTAATTATAAACCAACCTGTCCCCATTCCCAATGTGGTTAAAGCTGCCTGTCTTGCTCAGTATTCCTGGAAGACATTGTCCCACATTTAAATAAATTCATATACATTTAACATGTCAAAAATTGCCTATATCTAATTAAAGCTCTCAGATATTTACGTCTGTAGTATGTGAACTAATTTGCTATGGCTGGGTCGTGCTCCAGGCATATCGAGCTGATCCTCCAGCCTGTTCGCCCGCTAAATCAAACAGCTGATTGCTAGACATATGTGTATCATTCAGTTTCATAATTTCTGGTATAAGATACAAACACATGTTAAGATATTACAGGAAAGAAGTATGTAAAAGCGAGTAGGGAGTGTGTGTGTGAGGTCATAACCGTTTCTATCCTCTCAACCTACTGCCTACTGTCGTTTTCATTCGTGAATTTTGTTCGATGGCTACACAAGTGATCAAAACCAAGGAAGCCAATTTACTACTTTTGGGATATCGAGCTGTTATTTTTCTATTGGTTTTAAAAATTGTAATTAATATTAGAAGATCCTGAAAAAGTTCAGGAGCTGCATGAATTTCAGGATTTGGGATAAGCGTGAATTACTGGCCTGCATACAGATTTCATGCCCAACGAACAGAAAAGAGAGACACTTCAGAGTCTGGAGGCCACCTGAGACTACAAAACCGGGAAGGAAACGCTGACTTAAGCAAGGGGATGCTTATGCTTTAACTCCGTTTTGACCAAACATAGATGTGAAAAAAAACAAGCGAACATGGAAAGAAAAGAAACTGCTCAGTCCATTCCAGCCCAGGTATGTTAATGCATGTTTATAGCACTAAAAATGAGATTTTTTTGGCCGCTGCCCCACGTAATTGCTTTAGATCTTTAATTGATATAATGATTTTAATATTTTATTTTTCTTTTGCTTAATTAATTAATACTCTGAATATTTCATGCAAATATCGATAGCAGTATAAACAGAAATCAGTGGAAAAGTATGGAAAAGGGGTTTATCTTAAAAATTTAATCTTCCACCACCTCCACCTCCACCTCCACCACCACTACCATCACTACCACCCCCCCCACCTCCCCCCCCACCACTACCTCCCCCCCACCCCCACCTCCAAACCCCCCTAGCCATCCTCCACCCCACCTACCCACTCCACCTCCACCTCCACCTCCACCACCACTACCATCCACCTCACCCCACCTCCACCCACCTTTTACCCCACCTCCCCCTCACACACCCACCACCACCACCACCACCACCACCACCCCACCACCATCACTCACCACCACCACCTCCACCACCAACCACCCTCCACCACCCCACCACCCCCACCACCACCTACCACCACTCCAACCACCCACCTCCACCACCACCTCCACCACCACCACCCCCACCCCACCACCACTCACCCCATCACCCCACCACCACCCCACCTCCACCACCACCTCCACCACCACCTCCCACACCCCACCACACCTCCACCACCCCCACCACCACCTCCACCACCACCTCCCCCTCCACCACCCCCTCCACACCTCCACCTCCACCACCACCTCCACCCCACCAACCACCCCTCCACCAAACCACCTCCACCACCCCCCCCACCCACCCCCACCTCCACCCCCACCACCCACCTCCCCACCCCCCACACCACCTCCCCACCACCTCCACCTCCCCCCACCCCCCCCCACCCCCACCCACCACACCCACCTCAACTCCACCACCACACCACCCCACCTCCACCACCCCCCCCTCCACCACCACCCCCCATCACCTCCCCCCCACACCACCATCACCTCCACCAACCACACCTTCACCCACCACCCCCCACCCCACCTCCACCACCACCCCACCCCATCACCTCCACCACCCATCACCACCCCCCATCATCCCCCTTCCCCCACCACCATCCCACCACCACCTCACCTCCACACCCCACACCTCACCTCCACACCACCTTTCCCCCACCCCCTCCACACCACCACCTCACCTCACCACCATCCCACCCACCATCACCCCCCCACCACCATCACCTCCACCACCAACCCCACCATCACCTCCACCACCACCATCACCTCCCCACCACCCACCCCACCTCCCCCCCACCACCACACACCCCATCAACCCACCACCCACCCCACCACCACCACCACCTCCCCACCCCACCTCACTCCCCCCACCCACATCATCCCCCCCACCACCATCACCTCCCCCCACCCATCACCTCCACCCACCACCACCACCCACCACCACCACCACCCCCTCCACCACCACCACCACCATCACCTCCACCACCCCCCAATTCACCACCCATCACCACACCACCCCACCATCACCTCCCCACCTCCACCACCACCATCAACTCCCAAACCCCCACCACCACCTCACCCACCCCCCCACCACCATCACCTCCACCACCCCCAACCACACCTCCACCACCTCACCACCCACCATCTACCTCCACCACACCACCACCACTACCCCCTCCACCACCACATCACCTCCCAAACCCCCATCACCCCACCCCACCACCTCACCTCCACCAAACCCCCTCACCTCCAACACCACCACCAACACCTCCACCACCACCACCACCCACCACCCCCCCACCACCACCATCACCCCACCACCTCACCTCCACCCACCACCTCACCATCACCACACCACCTCCCCCCCACACCTCCAACCCCCACCACAAACCTCCACCCCACCACCTCACCACCCCACACCACCACCTCACTCCCACCACCACCACCCTCCCCACACCAGACTCCCTCCACCACCACCAAACACCTCACCATATCACTCAAACCCCCTCCACACCACACCGCCACCATCCACCTCACCCCTTACCACCACCATTTACCTCCACACAACCACCATCCACCACCACCACCCCCCATCACCATCCCCCCCACACCACCATCACCCCACACCACCACCATCACCTCCACCCCACCACACCATCCACACCACCACCACCAATCACTCCACCACCACCACCACTCACTAACCACCAACACCATCACCTCCAACACCCCCAATCACCTTCACCACACCACCACCAACCTACCCCTTTTCAACCTTAACATAACCATACACCCCAAATACTACCAAAAACAATATAAAAACCACCAAAATCACCTTACCATTCCACCACCATACCTAAACCTAATTACTAACACCATTCCACCACATTTAACACAATCACCTACACTCAATTTTCACCACCAACCATCACCACCACCATCATACACCACCAACCATCACTCCCCCACACCACCACACTCAACACCTCCACCACCACCACCTCACCCAACTATAACCTGACCAACAACTTTAAATCATACCACAATACTCTAAAACACATCATAACACCACACCACCCCCCACACCAAATTTTACCTTCATTACCCCCAACACCAAACCATATTTATAAAATTCCACCAGGGAAAATCAACAAAATTAAAATCACCTCCAATAACCACATTAAAAATAACCATACCTCCCCCAATCCTAAAAACCATACTCCCCCCAAAAAATACCCCAAAACCCACAAATATCCCCAACATAAAATAAACAATAAAACAAATACTAAAAATTAAACAAAAAAAACAATAAAAAATCCCCCAACATAACCAATATAAAAATATAAACCCCCAATAACAAATATAAATCCCAACCCCCATCCTAAACCCAAACCCAATACCCCAAAATAATACAACATCAAAATATAAAACAATATAAAAAAAATACCCAAAAATAATTAGAAACTAAAAATTGACAAAAAGGGGGGGGGGATAACAAATAAATAGTAAAAGGGGAAAATGAGATATGAAACCTTTTAAAAAGTTTTTCACTCTTATCATTGTACTATGATTGATTAAAGAAAAAGTTAATGAAAAAAGATATAATGGTTTTTTTTAAATTAGAATAATAACCGGGAAAACTCCTGTGACAACATTAAAATAATCCTGTGACGTACTTTTCTTTAATTATTTTTTTTGTCTTTCCCAAAATGTTCTCCTTGGATTTGTCTTGTTAAAATAATACATTAAGCAATAATTAGGGTGGGGAAATTAAAAAAAAAAAAAAAAAAAAAAAAAAAAAAAAAAAAAAAAAAAAAAAAAAAAAAAAAAAAAAAAAAAAAAAAAAAAAAAAAAAAAAAAAAAAAAAAAAAAAAAATAACCCTACCTTTTTTGTTTTCAAAAGAATTTTTTGAAAATTTTTTTTTTTTAAATAAATAAATCCATAATAAAATTTAGGTGGTGGGGAACCTTTTTTTTTTTTTAGTTGTTTTTTTTTTGTACCCCGTCATTGATGCTGATTGGAAAGATAAGTGTAAATGAAAAAATGATGATAATGTGGTTTTTTTTTTTTTTATATAGTTAAGACAAGTAATTATAAAATCACGGAATACAGTCCGTGTGACAACATTAAAAATATATATCCGTGTACGTCACATATTTTCTTTTAATTTATTTGAGTGTGTATTCGTCATTGATCTGCACCAAAGAATGATATACAAATACCATTAATGATGATGATAATGCTGATAACATTGTTAATAATGATAATGACAATGATAGTAATGACAAAGATAACGATAATGATGATGATGGTGATAATGATCAAGATAATATTGATTAAAATGATAATGATGAAAATGATGCTAACAGTAATGCTAATAATGACAGTAGTAATGATGATGATAATAACAATAATAGTGGTAATGATGATAACAATGATTGACATTATAACAGTAATGATAATGCTTTGAGTACTAGTGATAGGAATAATAGTAATGCTGATAATGATAATAATAGCAATAGTGATGATAATGATAATGATAATAGAGATAATAATGATAATGATAATACTAAAAAATGATGATAAAAAACAATAATAATGATAATAATAAACAAATAATAATAGTAAAAAAGAATAATAATAATGGCAATAATGATAATTCTAATAATGATAGCAATAATATTTTTTCATAATAATAACATAGACAGTAATGATAACAGTAATGATACTGATAATAAAAACAGCAATAATAATACCGACAGTTATAGAAGCAGAGATAATGGTGTTAAAAATAGAAATAATAACCCGAATGACTCTTATGTGTGAAAGCTATACATGCATGAAAATCGACTCCTTGTGACCTTTACCCTTTCGTGACCTCCAATTTACCTTTCTTTTTCTCTCTCTTCTCCAACCTTTGTTTTTCCCTCCTGGCTTTGTTCTTGCTCTAGAACATAAAATAAATTACCCAGTCAATAAGGTTTAGGGTGGGGGGAAGATTCATACCACTGTTGTTCATGAATATTGATTAATTAACCGATGACA
>NC_051401.1:15627438-15629938 GCF_015228065.2 Penaeus monodon
CATATCCATGCTTATGTTATAATATTAGGGATCTAAAAGATATATTACACTACATCAAGTTGGTGTATACTGCCTGAAATATATATACATATATATATATACTATATATATATATATTATATATTATATATAATATATAATTCTATATTTTTTTTTACGTTATAATTTTATACCATACGTAAGATCCAGTTGCCAGATATCTCTCGGATTCCCAAATATTTTCCACTTATTTTTCTGTCACCCCCACCTCTTCTCTCCTAAAAGAGTTCATTTACCCCTTCGGCAGGGACCCACAACCCTAAATAACACCTATTAGACCCATAATACCCTTCATGGTTTCTATATTCTTCTTTCAGACCAGGAACAATGCGGCTATGCATAGGTATCGCAGCCGCGTTGACTATTCTTATTCCTGTGATATACCAAGCCATACCGAACGAGCACAATTACAAGCCTGTGCGTTTGCTCTATGATGACGCTTTCTTAAGAATGGAAGTATGAGGAATCGCACACCCGCCTGGACGGCTTTCCGAGACAAGACCTTCGAGCCACTTTCTTGAGGCTTTCCGGAAGGTGGCGCATAACTCTACGGGTCCAACGCCAGCTTTCAGGTTTGAGTTGTTGTTTTTTCTTGTTGTTTTGTTATTGCATTTCTAAAGATGTATGTGTGTGTGTGTGTGTGTGTGTGTGTGTGTGTGTGTGTGTGTGTGTGTGTTTATATGTGTGTGTGTGTGTGTGTTTATATGTGTGTGTATTTGCGTGTTAGTGTGTGTATATGTGTGCATGTTGTTGTGTGTGTGTGTATAACCGACACGAGAGATGGACTCGGGCGGGTCAAAGAAAGGGGTCTTAGCTTGCTGGTTTATTGTTGAGGGTAGATGTGACCCCCAAGAGGCCCCCGTGTCCCCGGGTGGAGGACGTGGTGGTGAACTGGACCCTGTGTGGCTTGGCCTATCTGCCGTGTCTTACGGACGTGTCCTTTTATGCGGCGGTTCCCTTCGAGGGCGGATGTTTATCCTGTGCGAAAAGAGAAAGCCGGCGACATCTGCGTCCTGCCCAAGGAGAAGGGCAGCTATTGGACGGAGGTGTGAATAGTATCATCCAGTTTGCTACGTATTGTTGACATCACTCGGCCACGCGCAAGGCTCGACCTCGACCCGACTGTAACGCTTGAAACGATGCAGTAGAGGTTCTGTTTGGTATCTACAGATGGTTCCTGGTGATCCGAGGGTCGCTAGGATCGTCGAGTGCCAGGGTAGCGGGTGTGGCAGAGGTTTTCGCACTGAGGTGCAACATTCAGTAGTGAGGAGGGTCAATCGTCTTCAGAAGCTGAAATATAAGTGTACCAGGCCAGTAAAAGAGCTAAGGAAGAGGATGATAATGTGTTTGCCAATCACCTTACTAAATTGCAAGAAAAATGAGAGCATAATAAGAACAATTTGTCACAATGAAGGGTAACGTGCCAAGTAATTACTTAGCGAGTTCAATAAGGTACCATCATATTGAAGAGTGAAAAATAATTGGATAAGAATTCCATATCTTTGGGGGTAAATAGGCAAGTATATATGCTTCGAACAGGCCCAGGCAGCTGGGCCTGAACTTAATTCTAACAGTGCGCGTCTCGGCGCTTAAATCGTATGAGCGTAAGTGTACGGCAGGCGCAGGATTCCTTTGTTTATGTCCATAAGCCGGGCTTAAAATTAAATTACGGTGATAACCTAACAGTGCGCGTCTCGTCGCGGCTCGGGCGCTTCAATCGTATGAGCGTATACTCGATGCGGCGGCGCAGGATTCCTTCGTTTACGGCCATGAGCCAGGCTTAAAATTGACTTGCGGTGATAATAACTGTGTAAGCCTATATAAGATATGGTATCTGCAAAGCGTTGCCATTATTTGCAACTGGAGACACTACCATCAGTACTTATTCACCAAACCTTAGACTAAAGAAGCACAAATTCCAGCCGAGAGGACGTCATAAAGCGATTTGGGTTCAGTTATAAGATATGGGGATGGCACTTCGTAAAATCCGCAATCTTAGAGTGAATTCCGAGCAGAGTGGGCAGTAGGTAGATAAGAGGATAGTCAGGTGATCGAAATCTACGTGTGAACGAGCGACAGATTAGCACGGCAAGTATGAAGAAACAGTGATATAAAGAACACAACGATATAGTGTATACACAGAATATAACAAGTTGGAATGAAGTAATTAGTAATATTCATTAAATACAAGAGAAAAATTATAATTTCATTAATTCGAAAAATATACATGAATAATATGATGAGAACAACCGAACATAACAATGATTAATTAAACTCGAAGGTAATCATTTGTTCTTGGATAAATAACATGTATTAAACTGTGCGATGTGAGGACAAAAATGGCAATACAATATATCATTTGCGGGATGGTTAGGCAGATGAATGAGGTGTGAGGTGAGGGTGTGTGTTACTTAGGTTTGATCTCAGTGTGTGACTTCGTTTGTTGTGTTGAAAAAAAAGT
>NC_051401.1:15649052-15661552 GCF_015228065.2 Penaeus monodon
ATTCACATGAATTTCCGTACCACAACATATTCACATGAATTTCCATACTACAACATATTCACATGAATTTCCATACTACAACATATTAACATGAATTTTCATACAACAACATATTCACATGAGTTTCCAAATTCACATAAATTTCAATACTACAACATATTCATGTTATCCTACCTTTCCTGAGGCCTCTCGATTTTTGCCGATCTCTGCTGCTGAAGGTGATGCAATCGGGCGCTCACCTGCCGGACACTATCGAGCGCAGCGCCCAGGCTCTGGGAATCCAACCTTTGCCCCAAGCTCTCCTTAGCCGGGAGGCCCTTTTGCTCGCTCAGACGCTGCTGCCTGTAATAGTCGTCGGAAAAGAGAATTTTCTTGCTGTATGAAGACCCCTCCGAAGTACTCACGTCCACCACGCAATGATTGCCACTGGCTGCTGGAACTGCCCTGGTGTCGTCCTGAACACAAAAGAACATATGTTTAAGTATGTTTACCACAACACCGTTGATATAAATGCGCAGAAGCAAATGCTTGCAATATATACACGCATCACTAAAAATCAACTTACATGATAAAATTGCTGCCTGAAGAACGTGTAGAGCATGCAGCAACTCACGAAAGCCAAAGGTAGGGCGACGGACAAGGCCACCACCAGCACTAACATCAACATCTCCATAATGAAACAGGCTGGGAGTTTAGCAAAGTAAGGAGAGACTGTTACTCATTACACGCTAAATGTTGGTTATATACGACACTTGAGGACACAAACGTATAAAACGGTATTCGGTTTGTTTGGTCGTTTCGAACTTCGGCTCCGCGGGTAAGCTTCCCGCGGCGCCTCGCGAGTCAGAGAGGCTTCATTTGACGTTTTCAGAATTAATAATATATATTAATAATATACAAATATATATAGATATGTATATATAGATAAATAGATATAGATCTATTGATATAGATCTATAGATATATAGATAGATAATATAGATAGATAAATATATATATATAGATATATAGATAGAAGATAAATATATATATAGATAGATATATATAGACATATATATAGATAGATATATAGATAGATAGATATATATCTAAATATATCTATATATATCTACATCTATATATCTATATCCATATATCTATATCCCTATATCTATATCCCTATATCTATATCCCTATATCTATATATCTATATATCTATATCTATATATCTATATCTATATATCTATATATCTATATATCTATATCTATACTATATATCTATATCTATATATCTATATATATCTCTATCTATATCTCTATCTATATCTCTATCTATATCTCTATCTATATCTCTATCTATATCTCTATCTATATATCTCTATCTATATATCTCTATCTATATCTCTATCTATATATCTTCTATATTTTCATTACTATCTAATCTTATCTATATTCTCTATCTATATATCTCTATCTATATATCTCTATCTCTATATCTTATCTATCTATATTCTATCTATATATCTTATCTACTATATCTTATATCTATATCTCTATCTATATATCTCATATCTATATATATATCTACTTATCTATATATCTCTATCTATATATCTCTATCTATATATCTATCTATATATCTATAATCTTATCTATATCTATAATCTATATTATTATCTATATCTATATATCTATATCTATAATCTTATATATATCTATATCTACTTATCTATATCTATTATCTATATCTTATATTATCTATCTATATCTATATATCTATATCTATATATCTCATATCATCTATATATCTCTATATACTTATCTATATATCTATCTATATATCTATATCTATATCTATATATCTTATCTATATATCTATATCTATATCATATCTTATCTATATATCTATATCTATATATCTATACTTACTATATCTATATATCTATATCTATATCTCTATCTCTTTATCTATATATCTATATCTCTATCTCTATCTCTTTATCTATATATCTATATCTATATCTATTTATCTATATCTATATACCTATATATATATCTATACACCTACATCTATACACCTATATCTATATGTCTATGCCTACAGCTATATATTTATAGCTGTAGGCATATATCCCTATATATACATATATCCCTATATATACACATATATATATATATACAGATACATATACATATATATACAGATACATATGCATATACATATAAATATATATGCACACACACATATATATACATATATACACACATTCATATTTTATACATACCAATACATTTGTAAATCCTATCAGTCGCTTCAGACTACCCAGAGCTTAACAACAGCCACATAATTAGCCTAGTCAACAAACAAGCCCATTTGCCCTAAATTGTTTGCCCCGCCCTCTCACTTTGTCTCATCCCTTTCGAATTTTTCTTTTGCATGGTTTACATTTTCCTGCTATTAATATTGTCGTAGTTTTCGTTTTTATTTTACACTGAAATGACCGTTTTCACTATACTTTTTTTTATAAATAAACCTTGTGTTCCGTTTCATAGTGTATTAATAACACGCATTTTACATTTCATTTTCTCGTCAGGATATTATTTTCTGACCGCATTTTATATTATGATTTACACTGACACTTCAACGTTCTGATGTTCCTTTATGTCAGTGATTACAATACTTTAGAGAGGAAAGAATAGTAACGCTGGACATCAGTAGAGCGTTTTCTGACTCCAGATTGTACCTTTCCTTATACATGTGTTTTGTCGGGAATAAAGTCAGCGTAGACCAAATAATATATATGTGGTAGCATTGACATATATATATATATATATATATATATATATATATATATATATATATATATATATATATATATATATATATATTCCATCCTCAGGTCTGAGGATGGAATCAAGGTGGATTTCGACACTGTAGTCTCATTTTCAACAAATATAGTTTTTGTATTGTGGCTTTTTCTTCCACTGCATCAGTACGGAAGAGTGTTTTTCCATTCAATATATATATATTTATATATATATATATATATATAATATATATATATATATGTATATATATATATATATATATATACCTATATATATATATATATATATATATATATATATATATATATATATATATATATATATATATATATATATGTGCATATACATACACACACACATAATGTATATATTATGTATATACATATATAGAAAATAGAAGCAATGTTAGTTAATAGAGGAACTAGGGACAAGCCCCTTCTGAGGTCCTCACCTCGCACCTTTCCTGATATTCAAAATAGTTACATGATGGCGACAAATTAGGAGCGGATGTCGTCACAATTACTGTCCCTCTCTAATTACTTTTCAAATTCCTCCGCGTGATACCAAATGGGCCATTTTAATAATAATAAAAATTCTCGGCTCTGGCCATCACCCGTCAGCAGGAAGTATAAGTTCCAGGCAAACTAATAATAAACACACACAGAAAACAACGCATAAACTTTCAAATTTCCTGTGGAAATGGGTTGACGATTCGCTTTCAAAAGGCCTCTAAGAGCTATTAAACCGTAACCGTAGTAGGAGTAGTAGCAGAAGTAGTAGTAGTAGCATCAGCAGCAGTAGTAGTAGTAGTAGAAATAGTAGTAGTAGTAGTAGCAGAAGCAGGAGTATTATCATCATCATCAGCAGAAGTAATAGTAGCAGCAGAAGTAATAACAGCAACAGGAGAAGTAGTAATAGTACTCCTATAGCAGTAGTAGAGGCAGTAGCAGTAGCAACAGAAATAGCAGTAGCAATAGTAAAAGTAAAAGGTTAAAATAAATCGAAATGAAGAAAAAGGTAAAAATAAATCGAAATAAAAAGGAAAAAATAAATCGAAATAAAAAGGAAAAAATAAATCGAAATGAAAAAGGTAAAAATAAATCGAAATGAAAAAGGTAAAAATAAATCGAAATGAAAAAGATTAAATAGAAAAAAGATATATGTAAAAAAGGTACAAGTAAATAGAAATGAAAAGGGTAGATATAATAAATGAAATTGAATTGTTTCTCAAAAGACAAATAACCAAAATGTCGTAGATACAAAAGGAACTAGAGAATGCTTTGCTTACTAACGACGATGTAAAGTCGTTTTTTATTTTATTGGTTTAAGAGCTATTAAACCAATAGCTTTGGTAATAGGAGTGTTAGCGGGTATACAAACAAGGCACAGAAAGCAATTATTTTAATATGATTTTCTTAAACTTTGACTGGCGTAGAGGACACAACCACAGATGTACTGGACAACACCGTCGTCGACCAGACAGGTAAAAAGCTGCTCAGCACGGACGGGGATTTTTCGCCGGATGTGCCTGGAGCGTTGTTCTGCTTGTGGACGTCGGCGATGCTCTGGTTGAGCGTCATCCCCGACGGGTCAAAGATGAGAGAAGGAATACTGTGCGAAGCTGTCCCAAACATCCTCGAGAAGTCTGGCCGATGATGCAATCCAACAGGGGCACACTCTGTGGTGCCGTCTTGAGACTTCACAACGGAGTCTTTGAAAGCCATCTTCTGGAACCGGAGATTCTGCGTCCGCGTGTGGAGGACCACGACTTCCTCCAGCGCCGTCTCCTCAATGACGGATGACTTAGTAGGGAAGACGTCCAGGAGACGCAGCTTCCAGGGCGTCGCCGTAGTCCTTCGGGTGATGGTCGGCGCAGGTGGAGGTGTGGGCGTGGGCGTGAGTGGAGCGTTAATGCCCAGAAGCCTCACTGACGTGCCCGCAGTCTTTTCCGAGCTGGACGATAGACTACAGGAAATGGGTACCTCTTCTTTCCTTGTCTACGGGAAGAGAAAATAATGTTAATGTTCTTTCAAACACACACACACAAAAAATCAACCAAGTATATGCAGCAAGATTAAAACATAAAAGGAATCAAAATGAAATTTACCTGCAAACGCGCCTTCTGACAAAACAACAGACACAGGCACACTGCAGCCACCATCGTTAGCAAAACACATACGACAAGCATTGTAATAATGGTTGCTGAGGGTAACTCCATGGCGCGGTAAGATAAATCAAACAACAGGTGAATGTGTGCTTCTGGAGATGAAACGTCAGGTATATAAACCACGTTTATTAAAGGAACTCGGAAATATATGCAAGGATCTGAAGTCACCGATAAGGCGGTGAGGTAATAGAGGTTGAAGAAATTGAGGACTTTGAATCTGACAGTTTTTAATTGTTAGGACTGGGATTATTTTGTCATTATTATTATTATTATTATTATTATTATTATTATTATCATTATTATTATTATTATTATTATTATTATTATTATTATTATCGCTATTATTATTATGATCATTATCATTATAATTATCGTTACTATTATTATTATCATCATCGTTACTATTATTATTATCATCATTATTATTATTATCAAAAACGTTATTACTATTATTATCATCGTTAATATTATTACTATCATCATCGTTATTGTTATTAGTATTTTTATCGTTACTATTATTATGATCATCATCGTTATTATTATGATCATCATCGTTATTATTATGATCATCATCGTTATTATTATGATCATCATCGTTATTATTATGATCATCATCGTTATTATTATTTTCTTTATGATTATTATAATTATTATTATTATAATTATTATTATTATAATTATTATTATTATAATTATTATTATTATAATTATTATTATTATCTTCGTTATTATTATTATTATCTTCGTTATTATTATTATTATCTTCGTTATTATTATTATTATTTTCGTTATTATTATTATTATTTTCATCGTTTTTATTATCGTTATCAGTACTATTGTCGTTTTTGTTATCATTGTCGTTATTATTATTATTATTATTATTATTATTATTATTATTATCATCGTTATTATTATTATTATCATCGTTATTATTATTATTATCATCGTTATTATCATTATTATCATCGTTATTATTATTATTATTATCATCGTTTTCATCGTTATTATTATTATCATTATCATTAATATTGTCGTTTTATCATTATTATCGTTATCTTTATCATCGTTATTACTATTATTATAGTCGTTATTATTAATATTATTATTATTATTATTATTATTATTATTATTATTATTATTATTATTATCATTATAATTATTATCATTATTATCGCTATTATTACCGTTAGTGCTATTATTATCATTAGTATTATTAGCGTAGTATTATTATTATCATTAGTATTTTTAGCGTAGTATTATTATTATCATTAGTATTTTTAGCGTAGTATTATTATTACTATTTTTATTTTCATCATTACCATTATTATTATTATCATAATTATTATCATCATTATCATTATTATCATTATTATCATTATTATCATTATTATCATTATTATCATTATCATCATTATTATCATTATAATCATTATTATCCTTATCATCATTATTATCATTATTATCATTATATCATCAACATCATTATTATCATTATTATCATCAACATCATTATTATCATTATTATTGTTATTATCATTATTATAATTTTCAATATTATCATTATTATCGTTATCATTATTATCAACTTATTATTTATTATCGTTAATTATTATTATTATCGTTACTATCATTATTATTATCGTTATTATTATTATCGTTATTATTATTATCGTTATTATTATTATCGTTATATCATTATTATTATTATCGTTATTATTAACATTATAA
Source organism: Penaeus monodon (assembly GCF_015228065.2). Lineage (NCBI taxonomy): Eukaryota > Metazoa > Arthropoda > Malacostraca > Decapoda > Penaeidae > Penaeus > Penaeus monodon. The sequence goes on from NC_051401.1 coordinate 15,655,756, forward strand.
TAATAATAATTATTATTATTACCATCATGATTATTATCATTGTTATTATTATTATTATTGTTATCATAATATCATCGTTATTATCCTTACTATCGTTATTATTATCATTACCGTTATTATTATCATTATCGTTATTATTATTATCGTTATTCTTATTATTATTATCGTTATTATGATTATTATCGTTATTATTGTTATTATCGTTTTATTATTATTATTATCGTTATTATTATTATTATCGTTATTATTATTATCGTATATTATTATTATATATTATCTTATTATTATTAATTATATTATTCAACGTTATTATTTCATATGTATTGTATTATATCGTTATTATTATTATTATTATTATTATTATTTATTATTATATTATATATTTATTTTATTAATATTTTTATGTTACATTGTTTATCGTTATTTATTATTACTATCATTATTATCGTATATTTTTATTATACTCGTATTATTATTATTTTATCTATCGTTATTATTTATTATTATTATTACTATTATTAATATTATTATTATTATCATTATTAATATTATTATCGTTATTATTGTTATCATTGCTATTATTATCATTATCATCGTTATTATTATTATGATTGTTATTATTATTATTATTATTATCATTATTATTTTTATTATTATTATTATTATTATTATCATTATTATTATTATTATTGTTAACATTATCCTCATTATCATTATCATCATTATTATTATCATTATTATTATTATCATTATTATTATTATTGTTATATTATCGTTATTATCACTACTATTATAGTTATTATTTTGTTATTATCATTGTTATTATTACTATTATTATCATTATCCTTATTATCATCATCATCGTTATTATTATTATTATTATCCCTATAATTATTCTTATCATCCTTATTATCACCATCATCGTTGTTATTATCATTATCGTTACTATTATTATCGTTATTTTTATTATTATCGTTATTATTACTACCGTTAATATAATAGTAATACTAATACTACTACTAATAATAAAACTAATAATGATAATAATAATAATAATAATAATAATAATAATAATAATAATAATAATAATAATAATGATCATAATAATAATGATAATATGGATAATAATAATAATTATAATAATAATAATAATAATAATAATAATGGTAATAATAATAAGAAGAATTATTATTCTTATTATTGTTGTTGTTGTTCTTGTTGTCTTTATTATCATTATTTAATGTTATTAACATTATCATCGTTATCATTATTATCATCGTTATTATCATTATTATCGTTATTATTACTGTTTTGTTATTATGATATTTATTATTATTATTATTATTATTGTTATTATTATTATTATCAATATTATTATCGTTAGTATCATTATTATCTTTATTATTATTTTTTTTATTATTATTATTACTAGTTTTATTATTATTATTATTATTATTGATATTATTTCCATTATTATCAGTATTATTGTTATTATTATTATTATCATCGTTATTTTTATTATCATCGTTATTACTATAATTTTTTGTTATTTAACAATCACCGTGGTTATTACTTTCATCATTATTATTTTGATTATCCTTATCCTTTTATTATCGTTATCATTATTATCGTTTTTTTAGTATTGATGTCGTTGTTATTATTATTATCGTTATTATCATTATTATTATTATCGTTATTATTTTTTTTTATTAATACTATCATTATTGTTATCATTGTTATTATCGTTATTATTATTGTTATCATTATTATCGTTATTATCATTATCTTATTACTATTATTGTGGTACTCATTATTATGGTCTTAATAAATAATGTTGTTATGATAATAATAATAATAATAATAATAATAATAATTATTATTATTATTATTATCATTATTATCATCATTATCATTATCATTATTATTAGTAGTATTGTTAATATTGTTATTGCTATAATTATTATCAATATTGTTATGATAATTATAATTACAGTTATTATCATTATTATGATTGTAATAATAATTATTAGTATTGTTACAATTATTGTGCGTATTGTTATATTTTTTATCATTATCATTGTTATATTTATTATTATTATTATTACAATTATTGATATAATTTTTATAATCATTTTCTATTTTAGTTATAATTATTATAATAATTATTGTGTTTATTGTTTTTATTGTTATAATCTTTTAGACAATTATTTAAGTTATTCTTATTTTTGTTAACATTTTTGTTTTTTTGCTGTAATGATTATTATTATTATTGGTATACCAATTATTATTATTGTTATAATAATAATTATTATTATTGTTATAATGATAATAATTATTATTGTTATAATTATAATTACCATTATTATTTAAATATTATTATTATTATCATTATTCCTACTGTTACCATAATTATTACATCTACATTATAATCAATATTATCATTGTTATTATTTTTATTATAATTATTATTATCATAATTATTATGATTACTTCTACTGTTGCCGTTATTATCATTATTAACTTTATTGTTCAGGGGCGTCGTTGGGGGGGGGGGGAAGGGGGACAGTTGTTCCCCCCAAGACTCTGTTTGCCCCCCTCATGGTCTGTCTTGCCCCCCCCCCTCTCCCCAATGGCCACACCCCAACAACTTTTAGAGTTATTTGAATTTGATTACAGACACATGCAAAGCCCAATACACTGGTACAGCACCTATCCCCCTAACTGATGCCCCTGGTGATAACCTTTATATCACTTAATACTGGATATTTTTTCTACAGTAATACTAGATTCTCTTCTTAACCAACAGAACAGATGCTTGTTTCGAAACATGTATGTATTGTGATCACACCAGTACCACGGTCCTCACTTTTCCCATACTGTAACTGTACTGTAACTAGTGGTATTACAGCTAGAACAGGAACATGTGAATAAATTTATATATATTATCCGTGAATACCAGAAAAAAAATTAATTCGCCATAACATTTACTCAATATAGACATGTCATTAATGCAATAGGATTTTGTTTGTAGTCTATTGAGTGTTTATTCACCGAGCCCCGCCCCCCCAAAAAAAAAAAATCCCCAGCTAACTGTGCTCACTTCACCCCCCTTGCTCCTCCCCAGCAAAAGCTGAAATGACGCCCCTGTTATTGTTGTTGTTGTTATAATAATAATAATAATAATAATAATAATAATTATAATTATTATTATTATTATCATTATTATTATTATTATTATTATTATCATTATTATTATTATTATTATCATTATTATTATTATTATTATCATTATTATTATTATTATTATCATTATTATTATTATTATTATCATTAGTATTATTATTATTATCATTAGTATTATTATTATTATTATTATTATCATTATCATTATTATTATTATTATTATTATTATTATTATCAATATCATTATCATCATAATCATTATTATTATCATTATCATTATCATTATTATTATTATTATTAGTAGTAGTAGTAGTAGCAGTAGTAGTATCATCGTAATCATTATCATTGCTAATACTAATAGTACTACTATTATTATTGTTATAATCATTATTATTGTCATTACTATTACTATTATTGATATCATTATTATTATTATCATTACTGTTATTGTTATTATTGCTATTATGATGATGATAATGATTATGATAATGATTTTTTGAAGTATTATTTTTGTTGTTGTTGTTGTTGATGATGATGATGATGATGATGATGATGATGATGATGATGATATCACTATCATGACTATTATCATTACTATTATTACCATTATTATTATTATTATTATCATTATCACGATTATTATCATTATCATTATCGCTATTATCATCATTATCATTATCGCTATTATCATCATTATCATTATCGCTATTATCATCATTATCATTATCGCTATTATCATCATTATCATTATTACTATTATTATCATTATTACTATATTATCATTATTACTATTATTATCATATTACTATTATTATCATTATACTATATTATCATTATTACATATTATCATTATTACTATTATTATCATTATTATATATTATCATATTATTTTTATTATCATTATTACTATTATTATCCATTATACTATTATTATCATTATACTATTATTATCATTATTACTATTATACATTATTTCACCTACTCATATATATTGTATATATATAATGATATTACTCTTATACATACATCATATATAGAGAAGAGAGAGAGAGAGAGAGAGAGAGAGAGAGAGAGAGAGAGAGAGAGAGAGAGAGAGAGAGAGAGAGAGAGAGAGAGAGAGAGAGATTATCTATGTATATGCATGTGTATATGGAAATATATGTGTTTACAGACACTAGTTTGTTCGTAAACATACACGTTTCATTAACTACTGTTATTATTGTCAGTCCGTTCTATCGACACACACACACAAACACGTGTGTATGTAGATATATGAGAAAATACCATAAATATACATATAATTTTCAACGCTACAATGCACCATAACTGACCGTTTGTAAGTTAAGGTAACATAGATTCTCTTTCCTCGCTATCATTTACTTCGTTGTTGTTTTATCTAGTGTGAAGTCGATGAGCCTCCGGACAGATTTCCCAATATCCACAGGCCAGGTCTTGATATATTTGTGTGGGAACGCCTAGTCTTCTCTCTCGTGCTCACTCTCTCGCTCAGGATGGATCACATGGTCTTCTTCCAAGTGATGATGTGCATGACTGTCCTGCTCACGTTTCTGACTTGTATTTGTGGTGTGTGTTTCTGTTTTCGCTGTAAGAGAGATTACTTGGATTCGTCCGATCAGACACTGGTATTCTGTTCCCGGCGGAACCGATTTTTGCTCTCAATGCATTCCACGACACTCCACCTAGTGGCCAGGCGCTCCCTGACCGCACGTAGTATCCTAGAAGAGTGTCGGGCCGCTGAATCAGGCTGCTGCAATCTGACGGAGACCAGACAGCTGCTATCTCATCTGCAGGAATTTCGGCAGAATTACCATAGTTTCAGGCGCGAACGCGTGGTGTCTGCGGCCAACGTGCCTTTTCTAGACGAAGACAGCAGGGACTTCTCCTGGTCTGCCAGCCTTCCCAGCGTCCACGGTTTCTCCGAATGCTCATATGATTGTTTCTCCTCGACGCCTGCCAAATACCAGTATAAGTGAAGACATAATTACAGAGAAGAGTAATCAAAGTTCAAATATATTTCAGTTCTGATGTAATTCCCTTATTACTTGAATACAATAAATAGAAGTAATGTTTACGAGTAATGAAATTTCGAATACATGTTAGCTAAACTTCTACCTGTGCTTTCACTTTTAATGGCTCTTTATTCACAAGAGAAAAGGTTCTTTTTGGTTACCTGATATTGAAATCTCAACTTGTAAAGCAAATAAAATAGAGAAAGACCCTTTACAGTTTGAAAGGACACTACAGATACTCTATATTGTGTAGAGCACAATACCATGTTTCGCTTTTGTGTACAAGTGTGTTTGTAGCCCCACAAGTGTGCAGAGCTGGCACACACGCCTGCAACCATTCCCCAACCGTGAGTTATGGTGCACAGTGTCAGTACAATGGCAAGGTAGTTGTTCAGGCCACTAGATGGGTATAGAATTTTTTGTAAATATATTCTTGAATTCTGCGCTTAAGACCTGAGTCTATTCAGTATTATTGACTTTCCAGATCAATGTACTATTATGGTGTGTATGATGAAGTTGTCCAATATCTCCCTTTGTTTCTTGGTAAAATTTCATTACTGCGCAATTTCAAAATTTCAGGAAAT
>NC_051401.1:15666552-15681552 GCF_015228065.2 Penaeus monodon
GTTTGGCCTCTGTTCAAAACTCGCAAGAAAGATTCCTATTATTTTATTTATTTATTTTTTAAAAGTAAAAGTATGGATTGCTTTTCATATGTAGCCCTAGTTGCAGTTCCAACTCATTCTATGTAGGTCTTCACATTTGGTGTAAGGCAATTGTGGTTGTAATTCTAAATTATGATTCTTGATGCATGAAGTGACTAGTTTTCAAAAAAACTTTCCTTTATTCCTGTGCTGAGTCTGTATGCCCTTGAGCATATTTTGCCTAGGTGCACCTGCCATTTATATTCAGAGTGACAGGCAGATGAAAAGAGAGTGGCTGTTATGACTGATATGTACATACAGTAGGGTAAAGTTTAGAAATTGTGAAATTCAAACTCAAATATCCTGTGCAAAAGAATATTGTCAAACTCAAACATTGGGAAAGTTTTGCCATCTTTGGTACTACAAAGGAACTTTTGGCTGTTAGATTTATAAATAAATGTTCTTCATAAAAGAAAAGTTTTGTATACCAAGGTTGACCATCCATATCTGTTCATGTTTTCCAATTGCTAAACATCTAACCACTAGCTAGACTTGATTTTAACCCTTTTCCGACGGGTAGTATTCATAGTGGCCCTGGACTCGCTGCCGGGGGCTTATATCGTCGCCCCAGCATGCACGACCACTCATGCCAAATACCAGCATCCCATGCCGTTTCTTCGTAATACTACGAAGATATGTTGTATTTTCAGTTTTCATTATTTTTTAAAGTCTCTACTTGCCAAACTTCCTGATAAATCGAGACTGAAGGGTATATTTGTTGTTATATAGACTCCATAATTGCTCATTATTCGGTCTATAGTCCGAATAAAATAAGCAGTGTGCGGCATCATGGAGTTGAAATTGTCGGTTTGTTGCATGGTAAAAATGAGAGTGTTAAAACCGACTTAATCACACTTTCACTGGCAGAAAAATAATCTTTTGCCGTAATTGTAACAAAAAAAAACTCATGGCATGTCCATACATACTCTATGGCATGTGCGTACGTGCCCCCGGCAGATGGTCCCGCCATGCCATGGCATGTGCGTACATGCCACTCGTTGGCAATGGGTCTACCAATAAGAAGAGAACTAAAAAAAAAAATACTGTATACATTTAAAATACAGCAAAAATAATATAGCTCATAAGCATAAACAAAATAGTTTTCTTGAAAAGTATGAAAAAAAATGATGAATACAGGAAATTAATGAAGCAGGTAGTATAGTACTTTATTGTAAATATTTAATAAGTTCTCAAACGTACTGGTTTCTAGAGTTTAGATGAAGTTGCTCAGGTAGTGTAGCAGACTAATCTATTTATGTCTCTTTGATTTGGGGGAAACATCTTACTGTTACATGTTGGAAGTGGCTTACAATATATCGTCTCGATTTTTTTCATGGGAAATTTCTGAGTCATTTTTAGACATTATCTTGAGCATGATATTATACAAACATAGTGTTTTACCATGTATAAGAACAAAAAATTACAATTAAGCTTGATGTATATACAGTTGCTTGTATAAATTTGTAGTCAACATTTCACAATGCATTCAGCTTTAAATTCACACTAACATCATTATTTTAGTTGTTTTCTTGCAGAATTATTTTCATGTAAGGAACATGTATAAAAAAAGCATCTAAGAATTTAATGAATTAAAAAAAAAAAAAAAAAAAAAAAAAAAAAAAAAAAAAAAAAAAAGGAATAAAACTCATGACTTTTTATGCATTTTTTAATGCATTATTTATGGTTTTTTTTATGTATGAACCTTTTCCAATTTTAAAAATATTTTTCATAATTTTCTGCTGATTTTAAGGCGTTTCAAAATTATAGGTTTAAAACAGATCAAGTAAAAAAAAATATACTGTGAAAAAAGTAGGTAATCTTTAATCCCATTTGACATTACTTGCAGTATGTCATCTTGCACCATAAAATAATAGTCTTGTGAAAGATAAGATGGTTTACTTAAACTTTAAAAAATGTTTAGCAAAGTAACCATTCTTGTTTTAGATGCAAAAGTAGGCAAAGAAATATTGGTTATCATTAATTACTCTTATTTAAAGCAACCTTTTTCATATGAAATCGCCCTTTTGGGCATTTTTATTGAATAAAATATGGAATTGGTCCCAACAAGAAAATCATGTTAAACTGTCAGATTTGTTTTGGTGATATTACCATGAAAGAATATCCGTATTATTATCAATGTAGAATTGTCACTGTCTAAAATGTTGAAGTAACGTAATGTAATGGCTATACAAGTGTCAGGATTGATGATAAATCTATTTACTTATTTTATTTTTTTGCAGCTTCCCAGCACCAGGGGTACCTGCATGATGGTCTGAAGGAAGTCCAAGGAAAGATTCGCAAAGGGTCAACAGGGTAAGAAGGATTGCAGTAAATGTCAAATGCTGGGTGTATGTAAATATTTGACAGTTCCTAGTGTAGTTTTAACTTTTGTATGTCTGAATCCTTTATTTTTATTTTTTTCTCTCCCAGAATTGTGATATTTGCTGGTGATGTATCTCCAATAGAAGTAATGTGTCACCTTCCTGCTGTTTGTGAAGAGAAGGACCTGCCGTACATATACACACCATCCAAACAAGACCTAGGAACGGCAATGGGACGAAAGAGATGCTCAGTCATGGTGCTTATTCGGGAGCACAGCGATTATAAAGACTTGTATGATAAAGTACTTGAAGAAATTAACAAAGTGCCCAAAGTATTTTAGGCTTACTTTTTGTTAGTGTTGTGCTAGATTTGTTTTCTTTTATATTTTCTCTTTATCTTTTATCATCATCTTGGAAAGTATGCCGATTACTTTTGTATACACAAATATTTCTTAACATTCCTTGTTAATGTTTATTAATTATTCAAAAACCAAGAGTTCAGTTCAAGAATTTATATTTTGTTATGATCTTAATAACATTTGTTTTAAATTATATTCCCACTGTGATGAGAACTTTTAAGAAATATTTGTTTATTTTCATAGGTACTTCATTTCAAGTACATATTTGTATAGAATAAGTATTCATAATAAAAATCTTTTAAAAATAAATTGCATTTTTAGTTTGTAGTTAAACCCTAAGGTAAATTACATACATATAGACACATGTAATAGGGTTTTCATAAATAGTCTAAAATTGTTCCTTTACAGGGCTGTACTCTTAATTTTATTACATGTTAATTATTTTAGCTGGACCTACACAGGAAAAGACTAACCAGATGATTCACTTAAATTTAACATCCTGGAGAAGCCAGATCTTTACAATTAAATATTTTTGTGTTATCCTTGATTAAAATTAAGCTTATTTGAGCTCATGTATGGGTTATATGTTTGTCTCCCTGAATAGTCAGTCTTTTTAACTTTTCTTTTTAGTTAAAGGAGAGTAAAAATATAATTTTATTACATTCCTATGTATATATGTAGTCTCTTATCCACAAGTTTTTACACCTTCAACTTTGAATAGCAAAAGAATGTACAATCCTGTATTTGGAATGCTATAAATATTAAATATTAAAGCAGTTACAGATATCGCATGTCTCATGTTTTGCAAAGACTTTACAGAACAAATAATCCTGAATTTTGCAATGCTTGCATAACTAATCTATTTCTTGTGCAGACCAGTCGAACCTCCTCATACCAGACACTATCCATAAGATAATTAAAGGTGGTTTATAATCCTGGTTATTTAGAGCAGAACAGGTACTGAATTACATTTTCAGCAAGGAGTGGGGTGGAGGGGAGTTGGTTCTATGTAATAAAAATCATAAATATTTACTTAAACATTAAAATAAGGTGATGAATTCAGGAAGGGGTAAAGAGAAAAAATGGAACGCTTACCTGATGTATATCTTTAATATGTTATGTGTGTTACGAAGTCTCTAAATTTCTCTAAGACTAGAGATTATTATTTGACAACCTTGTGATTTGCATAGCAATTTTGTTCACTTCACTGGTTTGCAATTGTTTTAATTGTAAATACTTGAAAGGAACATGTTGGTAGAAGAAAAAAAATATGTGAGCACAGCTTTTACAGTTGTAAACACTAAATATGGCATCAACATTTTCCCCCATCAAAGACTATGTACAATTGAAAATGTAAGGATTTTCACATATCTACATACTATTTATTGTAGGAAATGAATTCCTGAACATATTTCTGGAATTATACGAATGGAGAATACATTTAGATCTATGACAGTCAAGAAAATCACTTCCAACTGGTGTGCATTGATGGCAATATATATATATAGAAAATACAAAAATCTAAATCAGGAATATGACCAGTATAAGAATTAAATACAAAGACCACTTTGGTTTTATGCAGCTACAGTAATTGCACATTTATCTATAATATAAAACAAATACAGTTAAGGTCATTGGTATGAAGCCATGTTAACCTTCAATAAATGTAAACATCAACCTTTACAACTATTTCTGAAGTAAAGATACCTCACAGTTGTATCAAATGTTTATACATATGTACTTTATATTACACAAAATGGTTAAACTACTAAATCTTATTCCTTGGGAAATAAGCTATAATAAACAATCTAATTACATAACATACTACTGAGGCTGAAGTTTGAGAGCAGCAACGTTGAAGGAATCCCCTTTATGTTGTGCTATAAGCGATAGCAATTTCAACTTATTCTGGTGAGCATTGGAGGACTCAAGCTCGTACATGGTTGCCAAATTCAAGATGATAGCTTCGTGCAAAAATCTGTCAGGTTGCGAAAAGACAGCACCTTCCACAAGCTTGATGGCCTCTGTCACCCTACCCGTGTACATGAGGCAAACTCCTAAATTATTAATAACCTGCAAGAAGAAAGAAGGCTAATTAGCTTTGAAATACATTTCACTGCATTGTAATTTACATTAGAGCTAACAAAATAGGTTTAATAGGTTATAAGCCAAAATGCATACTGATTAACATTCAACTTATAATTCTGTACATTTCCTACATTTTACAGGAAATAAGTACTGATATTTGCAGGCATTGCACAAAAAACTATTGTACAGTTTTTGTGTATAATAATCAGAACATACCAAGCCATTGTTTGGGTTAATTTTGTGGGCTTGTTGTAAGATCTCTGTTGCATCCTTAAAAGCATTCTGTGCTATCGATATATATGCAGAATGCAGTAAGCCTTGAACTGGATCATGGTGTGGTGGTGGTGGAGTATGCTCTAAATAGTGGTTGAAAGTGTCCTGGAAGAAAAAAATATGATGAAAAATATAATATTAGTAATAAAACCAATAAATGAGTTTTGAGATAATGGATGTCTAGCTTTGTTTTTATATACAACAAGTGTTGCATCTGGGCTCTCCAGATTTCTGTGGCATTATTCCTTAATAGCATCAAATTACCTGCAATTAAAGCAAATGTTCTTAACACCTTTGACCAGTCCTCTAAGAACAGACCAACTAAATTTACACCTATCCCAAAATATCACACATATCTACAGAATATAAAATAATTGAAATACTTGAAACAAAACAAAAAGAAATGCTACCTGTGCAGCTGTCACATCACCCAACTGCAGGCAAAGGCGACCGAGAGCAGAGTACAGTCCTGCAGCTGAATTTGGATCCTCCTGGGTGAGTCTCTCCAAAAGGGACCCTGCTAGTCGGAAGTCCTGAAGTGATATGAATTTGGAAAATGTTTATTATAATGGAAATATTAATAGGAAAATCAAGTAAGAGCAAAGCAGAGTGAAATTTAAGAATCAAATGTAAACTGTCAATGGTAATCCAATGGCTTCTCCATGGTTTAAGAAAAGAATGTAATAAAATTCTCTACATGACAATAATTTGGTCCAGATAAAATAAGTGTATAATGTAAGGAAAACCATTTTAATTTTATCTGATACGACATATGAAATACATTTCACAAACTTCTTACCTTCAAACTGACTGCACAGTTTGTAATGGAATAGAGTACTTTCAACCGCCTTGTTCTCCAAAGCTTAAGTGAGTCATCACGCATGTTGCTGGTCATTTCTAGAGTGCTTCCATCTTCACTTAGCCCACTACTCAGGTTTTCAATGATCTACATCAAACAGAGGAGGTAAAAAACAAGTTTTGTTAAACTGCATTACTATTTATTATTACAACTATAATATCCACACCAAACCAAGAAAATATGAAAGTGAAAACATATTTACCCGATTACAATTCCTAAGGAGTGCATTCAGGCGGTCGAGAGCCTGAGTGTGTTTTCCCAGATACTGCGGCAGCTCTGCTACTAGCAACCTAAGATGTTAGTTTGGTTCAGTTATAATGCCTGATTCCAGTACATTACAATACTTTGTTGCAATAGTTTATAATATTTAATCAGAGTATTATCTCCTAAATTTGGCAGATACTAATTTTTTAAAAAATGCTAAAATTTGCTTTCCATAAAGTATGTAATCCCATTATCAATTATCTTATGAGTATTATAGAATATTTGCTTTATCAAAATGAAACAAATATATAAATTAATTAATACAATTTAAGTAGGCAATATAAAACATCTTATAAAAATATTTATAATAGGTATATAAGAAAATAAGAGATTTAAATATGTACATAATACATTTGTATATAATTATTTTTATCGACAAAAGGACTGATCATATGGGGTAGTGAGGAAGATGAAGAAACAAAGGAGAGAAGGGATAGAAAATCAGAGAAAAATCTGTATATTAGAAAGGAGAAGGAAGAGAGAAAACTTGAGAAGTATTTAGACTGAAGAAACAAGTGGGGAAATGATACTAGAAAAATATTAGCACAAAAAATCTTCCCACCTGAAGCCAAATGGGACCATAGATCCTCTCCTTCCCCCATACAACTCGGGGTAGAACTCAAAGTACAGGTCAGGAGCATCTAAATCTCCAAAGTACTGGCACTCCACCTCAGCAAGGGAAAATCTTCGTAGTTTTATTAGTAAGGCTATTCTGGTGAACCACAGCTGCAGGAGTGGGAAAATAATGAATATTCCATTTTTATGATCACTTCTAAGGAATTGACATATTATCAAAGCATAAAATGATAAATTCTATAACAATAGAAAGATATCTCTTGTTCTGTCACAAGTGATATTTTGCATTTTCTTTTTTAGCTCCTTTGAGACCTGCCAGTGATTCTACTCCTTTCTTTTTATTCTTACTTGTATTGAGTGAGCGGTGTGTTTACTTGGATGACCTGCTCTTCCTTCCCCTTGTCCATAGACAGTAAGAAGCTGAGTTGTTAAGTTTACAGCTGCATGGTAACATCCAGCTGCAATCAACTGACGCAGACCTCTGTCATCCTGTGTAACTGAGGCAGCTGTCAAGACCACTCTCTTTGTTGCAGCCTCTTCTCCCAGGTAAGTCCGTACAAGATTCTTCACTGGGTCACCCTGGACAAAGAAGATGGCTTGTTTCAAAGTTGTGAATGACACAGACAAAAGCTGTCAAAAATTCTAGATTATGAAAGGACCACTAAAACATATGATTACACTAGACCCGTTTTAAAACTATCAGAAACCCGTTTTATGAACTGAATGACAATGCTTTCAGGACTCATGTCTACATCAATTCTTTGTTAGTTTTGACATTTTTTATTTCAATAAATTATATTTGTATGTAAATATACATGTATACATATACATATCCATATGTATATATGCATATATGTATATATGTATATATGTATATATATATATATATATATATATATATATATATATATATATATATATATATATATATATATATATATATATATATATATATATATATATATATATATATATATAATATATATATATATATATATATTTATATATATTACATATATATATATATATAATATACACATAAATATATACATATAAATATATATACATATACATATATATATATATATATATATATATATATATATATATATATATATATATATATATATGCACATGGAAGTGAGGACTCATTACTTACAAAGTCCTCCTTTACTGCAATTCCTGGCATGGTAAGAAGATCCTTTTCAGGAAAGTAAGTTCCAGGGGGACTTGTTGACATAGCAATCAATGCTTGTTTAGTACTTTCTGAAGGAATCCAAGCATCATGTCTACGGTCTGCATCACTTGAAAGAAGGCTTGCAGTAAAAACATCTTGTTCTGTTGCTGGTGTCAGAAAGGAATCTGGAGAGGGTATGGCATTGCTGATATTAAAGCTATCAGTTGGGGACATATAAACGGGATTTATCATTGCAGAATCGCTGGTATTTCCTGGAGTCTGATTACCAATGCTATCAAATGGATTTGAGGTTTTAGTGTTACTGAAGTATTTAAATAGCTTAGACTCATTCTGTCGGCTTTTATCACCTGCTGATTCAGATGCTGCAGTTAACTTCATGGGTGGTTTTGGGCTTGTTGGCTTGCTGCCTGTTGATGCCTGCAAGTTGTTTGGAGGAGCTGATATTGCTACTATTCCCATAGCAACATTACCAGCATGGATCAATGTGGTTTGTGAAGGAGAGGAGGGCTCTGCTTCTTCTTCAATACTTGCTTGCTGAAACTTTACTGTGGTTGCCTCTACATCCATGCTGGCATTAGGAGATGTGTCAGTAACAAGCATTGAAGTGGTCATGCTCATCATCATGGCAGATTGAGAAGGGGTAGTCGGGGTTGGCACAGGTAGATTATTTGCAGGTAAATTAGTGGTAGAAGCAACAGCCTCTTGGTTCTGTGGTGTTAGTGGAATGTTATGATGTGCAGGTGTGGAAAAGCTCTCATGAGATGGATGCAGTGAGTGAAGATTAGTAGGGTTAGGCTGAGGTGTTCCAGGACCTCCTAACTGAGGATCAGGAGTCACAGAAACAGGCGGTTGGTACGGTGATCCTAATGATACATCCCCTTGACTTGGAGATGCATTCCCAGAGGTTGTTATGTTGGCCCCAGGACTTGAGAATGAATTAGCCTCTGGAGGGTAAGTCAGTTGCTGATTGGCTATGGGGGTTATATATGGAGTGCTGATCTGTTCACTGGTCGCTGGAAGTGCAGGTGCTACTCCGCCCACCTGATGGCTTGGGGGTGTTGGCTGGGCATCCTGAGGGGTTCCTGAGAGCTGGTCAAAGATGCTACTGGAACTCTGGTCGAAGTAATTACTTAGTGTGGGTTTTGGATCTGGTTGGTCAGACATGTCCTAATCTAATATTTCAATCTAGAAAGAAAGGAGAAGAAATTGATGAGAACATGCATTATCAATTTGGTCTGAAAAAGTTTGAGATTTTATGATCACATATACTTTCAGCAAAAACAGCAAGTACAAGCAACTTTAGTGCTTGAACATTCACAGCAAGCATGCTTTCATAACAAAGGGTCAACAATTCTACAACTAAAAAGGCAATTTCATCATATATCAGTTGGAAATAATTTTCTTTACAAACATTTCATATAATTTCTAATTGCATTCAACTACAATTTATTATTATTATTATTGGGGGATCTATACAAAAACAATATATAAAATTACAAATAGCTGACATTTACACAGCCACAATTTTACTAAACTGAAAAGACAACAAGCATTACAAATTTTAAATATCAAATATGTGATAAAGACCCCATTTGAACACCTAAAGGAATGTTAAAATGTAACTAAAAACAGTACATGCACAAGAGAATAAAACAAAGTTACAACAGTATAATCACAAGCAAATAATATCTGAGAAAAAACACCAGGATTAATCAAAACATTTTTGCTAATTATGGCTTTCAGGTAAAAAATCTGGGCTACAATAATGAACCTGTTACTTCTTGTCCTCGCTGGCCACATGTGAAATGAAAGTAAAATCAGTGATGTGCTTGAGCCCTTGCCTTTTTTCTGAATGAAAAGTGTCCTGTCCTTCAAAATCAGGGAAAGTACACTCTTAATCTGAGGTTTGCCCTTCTGAAAGGCTGTGCACACCACTGACTAAAATATATACTGCTACTGATACATTATGCACAAGAATACCCAAAATGTCAAATGAAGGTAAAGAACTGTAAATAACTGCACAATTTCTAAGTAATGAATTAACAATGAAACCAAAATTTTCTGCACTGAGAGAGAGAGAGAGAGAGAGAGAGAGAGAGAGAGAGAGAGAGGAGAGAGGAGAGGGAGAGGGAGAGGGAGAGGGAGAGGGAGAGAGAGAGAGAGAGAGAGAGAGAGAGAGAGAGAGAGAGAGAGAGAGAGAGAGAGAGAGAGAGAGAGAGAGAGAGAGAGAGAGAGAGAGAGAGAGAGAGAGAGAGGAATGAAAATGTTAATGCACAAAAAAGGTAGGAAGAAGGAATGCAACTAGCAACACAAAAAAAGGAGAGAGAGTTAAAGTTCAAAGTATTAAAGGAAAAGTTAACAAAATTCTGACAAAAAGCTAAACTTAACAAAACACCTAAAATAAAAATGATCTCAATTGAGTAAATACTGACAGAAATCACTAAATAAGCTCTGTGAATTACATATCACATAAGAAAAAATTGCTAAATGCATCTTAAAATTAATGCATGCCCTTGTTACTATCTAGTGTCTCTGCCACTGTATGCTACTATCAATTATGTATAAAAAAAGAAGATAATATTGAATACAAAATAATGAAAATTAATAATAGAATAAAGATTTTCCTCTCATACTCATGCCAACTAAACTGTGATGCATAAAAAAAAATCATGAAGAAATCCTCCTAGTTTACCCTAAGTCTTTAGAGTCCATCCTTGTGGAGATACGGGAATCCCATGTATGTAACGAAGACAAGTATTAAGAAATGGACAAATATCAACACTCGTCATCACATGAATTTCCACTTCATTCATTAAATATTGTAACCACACAAATCTAGAGCACGTGGGAAACTAACAAGACATTAAAAGAATGCATACTCACACTGGAATGGACTAACTGTTTGGAAGGACTGCCCCTCTCAACTCAACACTGGCACACTGTTATTACAAGTACATAACTGTCGTCCTCTGTTCCTGGAACTGGGTCGGCACAGGGATGTCGTATTCTGTTGAACCTGAACAGAAGCCTATTGTGTTATTAATTTTGCAAATTGCATCTTGTCAACAAATACTACTTTATATCAAACAAAACTGTTGTATTATAGTAGGTATGTTCTTTTCTCCTCTTTGACTTAAGTAAGTTATACATGATGGGAGTTTTGTGGTCATGAAGTTAGAATCATTTAACCTGTAAATCAAAAATTATATTTTTGACCAACAATGCTCTCCTCAGAAATAAATATACAAGTATGAAGAAGAAATACGCTCAAAATGAAATTAAATATATAATGAATGATCAACTGATACCTCACATTTTCTAATATAATGCTTTCCTTACAAGTTTATATTTTGCAAAACTGATCAGTAAGTTATTAACATTTTATCTTTATTTTCAAGGAAAGACAATATTTGGTTATTTAGTGTGTAAATATGCTTATGGACAGTTTTACTATTATTTTTGAAACTTTTATGCAAACTTTTATACATTAACCATAACATTTAACACATATGCTTGGTAATTATTCTTTATTTTTCTTATCCTTTGTAAACTATCTTAAATGAAACACTTCTTTATTTATCAATTTTTATTTTCAAGTTTTGTATAGTAAATAATAACAAATATATATGTATAAATATATATATATAACATGAAAACAACAACCTTCAGTGATGAACCTAGCAAAAATAAAAAATGAAAAAAAGAGAAGAAGAAGCAAGAAATATATGAAAAATATGAGCAAGAGGGAAAAATCAAATATCTACAATCAAAAAACCTTTTGTTCTGAACAAAATTTTATGGGAATGAATCTGCTGTTTGAGAATATGGAGCAAAATTATTGTTTAGATTCGTACACAGGTAAATCAACAATTAAATAAATCACAAACTAATACCACACCTTTTCACTGTGTATGGATATATCTAATAATGCCCTATACACATGTCAAAAAAGGGCTAAATGCATTTAGGCTCAAAAGATAATTATTTGAATAATCCAACAAGTCAGTATGTATCATCATTAGACATTCCATATCAATCTTTCTTACAAAAGAAAAAGGTATTTATATTGCATGGGTGCGTGCACCCACACCCGCATTCACACCCAGACCCACACCCACACACTCTCTCTCTCTCTCTATACAAGGGAAACAGCCAAAATAAGAAAGAAATTGAATCCTAATGTTTGAATTCTTCAGGAGTTCCTTATCAGACAAACAAATATTTGTCTAGTTGATTGGAAAATCGGGATTAGTTTAAAACCTTTTGGTTCAATTTAACTTCTTACTGTGGCTGTATTTCCTTCTTATCTTTGTGTATACTTTACTGTGTTTATGTCTATATACATATACATATATAATACCTATGTGTATGTATTTATATAACATATATTATATATATATATATAATATATATATACACACACACACACGCGCACGCACACACACATGCACACACACAATGAATATATGTATATTGTTAATATTATATATATACATATATACATATATATGTATATATGTATATATATTTATATATATATATATATATATATATATATATATATATATATATATATATATAGTATATATATATATATACACATATATATGTATATATATGTATATATATTTATATTTATATATATACATATATATATATATATATATATATGGAAAGTATAGAAGTGTAGTTGCATAACTTCCTTTGTCTTGTTCTTTATGCTTTCAAAATGTAAAGTCAAATATTTGCAGGTATCACTAACCAGATTTTTTTCATAATCATTAGATGATCACAACTCTTGATTACTTAACTTCCATACTTGTCATGCTACACAATCAGATCTTTCAAACAGGAATAAAATACCATAATAAACACTTTACATGAAAACTTTGTGTGTAGTTTGTAGCTTACAAAGTCAATAAATATTCTTTGATAGGCAAAATTCTACGTCTTATTAACAAAGACGTACTGCCTAGCTTCAAGCAAGCTACATATGTATCACACAGAAAACTCAAACACTTATCCATCACCAAATTCCTTCAGAACCACTAAAAGAAACAAACGAAGTCAAGCTACCCCCATGTGCAATCTGTTTGGCTAGTCTATAATGCTTATAACACAACTCTATAAAAACAAATTACTTTGTAAAAAAAAAGTAAGAACTCCTGTTGTGATTTCCAGTAATCTGAAAGCAATCTGTACTTCCTCTACATCAGTACCTTTGGGAATAAATAATATCACACCTCTAATTATCACATTACACTAGGCACACATACTGTTTATCATAAAAATTTAACCATAGGCATCTGTTTAGATCATATTTTCTTAGCATGTATAATCTTATATCTGGGTTTTCCATAACATGGTCATCCAATATAGTAGGAATATAGGAATGTTTACTCAATCTTTAGAAATTTAGCCATCACAGGAGATAAAAGCTATACTCATTTATGCACTATTGAATATAAATTAAAAAATACCATAGCTCTTTTCTATGTTTATCAAACAACTGTACCATTTGTGCTATAGATACACACTCACTCTATGATCTACTGATTAAAATCATGGAAGTTACTATGACCATGAACCTGATTCATATGCTCTGCAAATTTCTGAGCACAGTCAGAAGCAAAGTCACGCTTACAAGATTCTGTATGGGCCAATTTGTAGAGTACAAGGAATACCAGACAGTGAACTAAGGCGGTGTACATGAACGTTACAGTCCGTGCTGTTTTGTTACCCAATATAAACCTCCCCATTGACAAGGTCACTTTCTCAAATGGGCTAAGAGCTGAATACCGACGTAACTTTTCTTTACGTGAGAATGATGAGAAGGGATCTAGCGCCTCTTCGTACTGGCTACTGTATCGTGATTCTGCTGCAGAATCTTCACTGCTTTGTCTCCCTTGGTAAGACTGGAGAAATCTAATCTTTTCATAGAGTTTCAGGTTATCAGCACGAAGATTATCCAATTCATTTTGAAGAAGCACTACTTGCTGACTTTTAGCAGTCAGTTCAGCTTCTAACTCCTCATTACGCTGACGGAAACGCTCCCTCTGAGAAGAAATGATTGGTAAAATGGATTCTGCAGCTGATGAAAAGTCTGGTGGGATTCCTCCTGGCATTGGAGGTGGTGTATCAGTGACTGAAGATTGAGGGGTGATGAGAGGAGGGGTGCTACTAGTAGAAGCCCTAACTGCCTCGGCTACTATCTCTGGCACTGAAGAACCTTCCCCTTCACCACGGTATAAAGAGGAAAGGGTCTGGACTGATGAGAGGTCAGATTCAAGATGTAATATCAAATCCTTTTGTTCAGCTGCAAGAGAACGTAATGTTGTGAGTTCCTGTTCGTACTCTACTGTCTTCTTATTCATACTATTATTCATTTGTTTTAATGCAGTATTTTCATTCTGCAAAACCTTTGTCTTCTCTAAAAGGAGCACTTCTAGAGGTTTAGAGGAGGTTTCAAGACTGCTCTCTTCTCCGCCATCCTTAGAAATGGCACTAAATTCAACAGACTTCATGATACTCAGTTCCCTTTTGATCTCATCATAATCCCTTTGTTGCTGAACTTTGGCTTCCAAGGTAGCAATCATATGAGTATTACTTTCCTGATTTTCTTCAAGGGCTCGAATCTGGCTAGAGGAACTTTCCCTAAGAAGATTCAGAGAGTTCTGCAGCTGCTTGATATCTTCCACCAATTGGGATATTTCCTTGTCCTTAGATGCCAATTCTATCTCAAGAGATGATCTTGCTAAAGTCTCTGCAGACAGTTCAACTTCACTAACAGAGGTAGTCATGACGGACATATTTTCTGTCAGTGAATTATGAGCAGCAGTTAAACTCTGAAGCTGTTCCTTGAGCTGTGCAGATTCTCTTTCAGCTATGATGGCTCTCTGATTTGCCCGCTCAAGATCATTCAACAGGATGTTAATTTCATCTGACCTGGCGAAATTTGACTCTTCTGACTTGCTCTTCAGCTCA
>NC_051401.1:15689052-15699052 GCF_015228065.2 Penaeus monodon
AGAGCTCAAGTGGGCGAGGTCATCATATACAATAATATTTTGACGTTTTCTGAATTGTTTTTCTTTCAAGGATACTCTTAGGTTTACGCGAACGTTATGGCCATTTACTATATCCATTCCTGTAGAAGGCCAAGGAATGGGTTGATTAGGCTCCACATCCGAAAAAAAATAGTCGAGGAAGTAGATTAATGAGAGGATGTTGTAAGGCCGATTGCTCATCCGTTTGACATTTGTACTTCGCCCTCTTCAGCTTTTACGTCTTGTAAGGGTTTAATGTCGTTGGTTTTGCTTTATTTCGGGGTTAAAGAAGTGAAAGAAATGGCATATGTCACTAGCTGCTCAGGGATAAGTTGTACATACTCTAAAGCAGGGTAATCAGGCCGTCCAACTTTGGGTCTGTTTCTTGCCAATGTAAGAGAATGTGAAGTGTAAACTTAAGAGTTATCAGTACGATGGTTCAGAATAGATTTTAAAGATGAATTGGAATAGATGTGAGTAAGAGTAAGTTTGCATAGATAGATGATTTTGTAAACACCTAGATAAAGCTCAAACAATGTTATGAAAATGTCAGTTTAAGAGAAATATGAAAAACTCATATTGCTGAGGACCAGGTGTCAGTTTTGAGCATTGGCCTTCCACCAGTTATTTTTTAAATAATTTTATAGGCAAATATTTTTAGAACTATAAAACAATGTTATTAGTAATATAAAAAAAAAAAAATGTCTATATTTATAGCACTGTAATGCAATGTCAATTGACATCACTTATGCATACCTGATGTGCAGTCTGTTTGATGCTCTCTCCTATATTGAATATGTGAAATGTTCTTTGTTTTTCTGGGTGGGGGCTGGGGCACAGACCCATGCATTAGACGAAATAGCAACTGATTTGGTAGTGTCGTTACAGCAGAGTACGAGAATTCCATGTTGTGCACCCACACCTGGAACTCCCATAAAACTTGGCAATAGACATAGCATCATGAAACTGTAAAATTATCATGATAAGAATACATAGTAAGTGAAGGCAAGTCTACAATTAATCTGCAAATTTACACCTGCAGTCATTCAAGTTTTCACTATGGTCTTCATGACTTTGGCACTCCAGTGAAAGGGATAACGCATCTCCGCTCTGTAGATTTGTCAGGGTGGAGCATGTAGACTAACCTGATTTTTGCTGACCAATGAGTAATTCAAAATTTGTTTGGCTGATCATTTGTGGGGTAAGGTTTGTTAGCCTTTGCTGTAGTGCCAGAAAATGATTGTGAGACTTATCATCCCTAGGTTAAAAAATTGCCGTTTTATATATTACTATGGTATAGTTCAGTTTCACAGAGCTGTATGACCTAATGTGAACTTGGCCTGTAACAGAAAGAATGACAGAAACTAAAACACTTTACCTAGATGACATTTCATTTGCAAGTTGATAATAAGAAATTGTGTACAGGGGCCTTCCACCACCTAGAATTCCTGGAAATCCTGAAATTCCAACATTTTCATTTTCCAGGTCTGGAAAACCTTGAAAAACTGGATTTTCAAAAAGAAATCCTAGAAAAGTCATGGAAATTTACATTGGGCGACTGAATTTTCTTCAACACCATTTTCATATAAAAGCGTCTATGTCATGATACAAAATACAAAGAATCGTTGTTTCATGTTACACACTACATTTGATTAGTTAGTTTTGTCACACACTTCTGTGGACCATGTGTGACATTTTCAGATGTTATGATATGTAGTATATATGTACATATAATCTTTTCAGAACTGTAAATGTAAATTAAAGTAAGTAATAATTTGGCTGCCATTATAGCCACTGTTCTTCTATTTGTACCAATTATTTCAGTAGTCTAGTGCTTGAAGACAAGTGCTGATGAGAGTTTATTGCACAGTATTACTTGGAAATAGGAATAAAGTTTAGGAGAAATAGTTATGAGAAATCTGCTTACAGCTGGTGTCATCCATTTTCACCTTTTATTGCATACCTCTTAAAAACTGGGTGTCATATTTAGTTTAAAATACATTCTTGAAAAATATTTTTTGGACTAGGAGAAGTCCTGGAAAAGTCCTTGTATTTCACCCTGTGTATAACACACAATAATTATTATGCATTTCCAGGAAAATCTAATGATGCTGTCATAAAAAAAGGAAAATTACACTCTCTGATAGGCTACATGAAATAATCTGCTAAGGCAAAAAATAATGTCAGAAATGAAGAAAGTATGTTGCGACAATTGCTGTGTGGAGAATAAGTCCATGGTGATTGGCAGCAGGATGGGGGTAAAAACCCCTGATTAGGATGGTTTTTGGTTAATATGGCAATGTTTGTGGATGCCCAGGAGTGGGTGGAGTAATTAGAACATTGTCTCTGAAGGGTGTGGTCACTTCATAAAGTTACCAATACTTTAATTTAAATAATTTGCAATGGGAAGTAATAAAAGATCTCAGCATATTACAGTTTGAATAATTGAAACAAGGAATAATAATTGCAAGGTTGGATGGCTGTGTGAAACTAAAGATTACAATTATTACTACAGTCCATCAAAGCCATCCATGCATCTTGAGCCTAACCAGAGATTGTAAGTTGAGATATGTTGCTGACATTTTTATAGATTATGTTAAATTTCCAATATTACTTATTTGTAACTGGTTTCTGGGTTTTCCTCTACAGAAATGTTCTCATATATGTATATATATATATATATATATATATATATATATATATATATATATATATATATATATATATATATATATATATATATATATATATATATATATATATATTTATATATATATATGTATATATATGTATATTATTATGTATATGTATATGTAAATATGTGTATATGTATATATATGTGTGTATGTATATGTATATGTGTGTATAAGTATATATATGTATGTATATGTATATATATTTATGTATAGATATATAGTCATATATACAGACATGTACATACATACATACATACATACATACATACATACATACATACATACATACATACATACATACATACATACAAACACATGCACATGCGCACACACACACCCACACCCACCCACACACACTCACACACCCACACACACTCACACACCCACACACACTCACACACCCACACACACCCACACACAGTTGCACACACACGCACACACCCACACACTCACACACACTCACACACATCTATATATAGTGGTAGTAGTAGTAGTATCCCTAATTTATTTCTGTAACAGAAGTTCTCAACATATGCACAAAAATAGATGAATGAAATAACTGATGACATAGTAGAAAAAAAAAAATGCTAACATGTTTGAAGCCCAGATGCATCATTGCTGTGATTGATTTTGATCTCAACAAAGAATATATAAAAATGTTCCAACATTTTTCATTACATTTCATAAGACTTCATATCTTATCTGTGTTGCAAATGCATGAGATAAGGTATAGAACAGAGAGGCATGTTGATATTGAAATGCATGACATACAATGCAGATAAAGAAGAGAGATCAGAAATTCTGTATTTCAACTTAAGAATACAAGCCCTTAGCATTCTTCATGGAAAAGGGCCAACCTTTCTGTTCTACAGGAAATGATGATGATAATCAGATGAAATAGAACATATTTTTCAAAACAATGCCTGACCAAATAATGTTAAAATGATGTCAGTCACTATGAGATTTGATGTTGGATGCCATAGGTGTATGTATGCTTTGGTTTACCAAAAAACAAAACAAAAAAACATTAGGGCTACATACTTGTTTTTGGAATTATTGGAAATTACAAATTTAGTGTTATTGGCACAAAATACTGATGTAATTAGGAATTGCCAACATGAATTAGCTAAAGATATCCATATTTCACTCTGTAAATCCAATGATGTTTTAATGATGTGCTTGATATATCTTCAAGTATCATCTTTTTTTTACTGATACTTGACTTTTTTTTTTTTACGGAATAGTTTTTATTTATTTATTTATTTATTTATTTATTTATTTATGTTTGGTAGTTCTGACCTGTGAATGGATGTATATGCTTTATTGCACTCTCAGTTATAAATGCTTCTGATATACTGTACATCTTACTTTCTATGTGTATATCCAATTTCTATATCTTTATACATATATATATATATATATATATATATATATATATATATATATATATATATATATATATATATATATACATATATATACATATATACATATATATATATATTATATATATATATATATATATATATATATATATATATATATATATATATATGATGTTTATCTATGTATTTCTTTATTAATTTTTGACAGGCCTGTGGCGATGCCAAATCAAAGCCTGCATTCCTCTCAGACAAGAGCTTGGAATCATGCATCAAACATATCGTCAGGAAGTTCCCCAACATCGACAGCAAATCGGTTAGTGCTTCTTGTGGTTGAATATATGTTTGAAGATATATCTTGTTTGTTTATTTCTTCATATATTTAGTTAGGTGGCCAATAAGAAAATAGATTTCTTACTCTTTGTGTGTGCTGTTCTTTAAGAGCAGATGGGGAGTTAAAAAATATATTTATCTGCTTTTCAATCTATTTTTTAAAATGTTATTGATATCCCTTTTCCCTTACAGCTGCAAGCCCTTACCAATGTACGGACTGATATTATGAAGTCCCTCTCCCTCTACTATTACACATTTGTCGACCTCCTTGACCTGAAGGACCATGTGTCAGAATTGCTTACCATTATGGATGCCTTGGCCATGGCTGACTCCTTGGACATTGTAAGTGAAAACAATGTGTTTGTCCCAGCCTTCAGGGAAGCAATCCTTTTTCATTGCCGTTTTATGGCTGAGCATTGCCCTGACAATCCTGCTGGTATCTCAAGTGAAATATGATTAGCTTGAATATACCATGTATACATCATTTTAGTTTGTATGTGTGTGTGTGTGTGTGTGTGTGTGTGTGTGTGTGTGTGTGTGTGTGTGTGTGTGTGTGTGTGTGTGTGTGTGTGTGTGTGTGTGCGGCGTGTGCGTGTGTGTGCGTGTGTGTGCGTGCGTGTGTGCGTGTGTATGCACATGCGTGTGTGTGCATGCATGTACGAGTGTGTGAGTGTTTGTGCCAGTGTGTCTGTTTCTGTGTCTGTATCTTTGTCTGTGTCTGTGTGTGCATATGTATGTGTTATTACACTGATACTGGTATGGACATACAATATACTTACTGTTCAATTTACACATACAGATTTATGTATTTAGGTTATTGATATAGGTCAAGGTGCTTTCATTTTATTTATTCATTTACATTTTTCAGAATGTGAGCTATGACTTGACAAAAGGCTACCTTGACTTGGTAACAAATTATGTAACTCTGATGATTCTTCTGTCGAGAGTAGAGGATCGGAAGGCTGTTTTAGGACTCTTTAATGCAGCTCATGAAATGGTTAACAACCAAGGGTATGAGTTTTTTTCATTTCTCTTTCTTGGTATTTTTTTGACGTGCCATAGTAGAAGTTTCAAGAATACGTTTGAAATGCGTGTCTTCTTCCCCCTTTCCTTCATTTAGAATCTGATTATTCTCACAGAGATCCAAGTTTTCCTCGTTTGGGCCAAATGATTATGGATTATGAAACGCCACTGAGAAAGCTGAATGAAGAGTTCGTGCCTCATGCCAAGCTCCTCTCAGTGGCTCTCAGTTCACTCTGGGTGTTGTATCCTCGGAGAAACCTCCGAGCAGACCAGTGGAGGTAAGATGTACAATATATCTTATCTAACAGTCTGTGTGTGTACTGTAAAATTATATTACTAAAAACTTTAAATCAAGGGTTTGAAATGTTTTAATTTATTTTACATTTTATTTTACAGGGCAGCACAAATGTTAAGTTTGGTGAGCACACCAAGTCAGCTTTTGAACCCTGCTCAGACTGATGTCATGCCGTGTGAATATTTGTCATTAGATACTATGGAGCGCTGGATCATCCTTGGGTACATGTTGATCCCACAGACATTGCAAAAACAAGCAGCCCTTGAATGTTGGGCGCAAGCCCTACAGACAGGATGGGTTATTACACTTTTCAGGTAATTTTTGTTCATAATGATGTAGGTTTGCTTAATTTCTCTAGACTATTTTATTTTATAAATATTGATTATCAAGCTTAGGTTCTAAGCTGCAGTTGTATGGTTGAACTCTCATATGCTGACTTTTATTTTAGCAAATGATAAAACTATGACTTTAAGCCCCATCTTCTGTGTGACAGGGCATTCAATTGTTTCATAAACAAAGTATTGATTTGGGCAGGATTTCAGTATGAAGATAAATTTTTTATGTAGATTTTTTCCTGTAACAGTGTTGTTTGCAGTTGCCAAGTGTGATATAAGTTGCTCAAGGCATCCAATGTGGATTCATTTATTTTGTTTTACAAATTTCCTTTATTGAATAGTTATTTTTCAAATATTTAATTTAAAAAATATGAAAGCATTACATTAGTTGGAAGGAAAATTTAAGTATTGAAAAAGATTGGCAGAATAGAAGTGTATAAGTAGGGTATAACAAAATCAACTAGATAGTCTTCTTAAACAAAGTAATGGATTGAAGAATTCTTGTTTGGTTTTAGATTCAGTAATAATGGATGCCTTGTATTTCCAAAGAAGGCCAGAAAGTTATTTTATCTTTGAAAGTCTTATAATATAGGTTTTGAATCATGGATTCCCTAAAATACTTTTTTTTTTAAGAATAGAACTTGAGAAGATAAAAAAAAAAAAAAAATTATTGTGCTGGAATTCCCCATATGCATTAGACTGAAAAATGGCATTTTCCTTTAAAGAATCAGGGATTTATCCATAATGTCAAGTTAATAATATTTCAAGTTATTACACTACATTGCTAATTACTTCAACGGAGTTATTAAAGGATTTTAAAGGATTTTGATTTTTAGAGTTTCAGTGATTGTTTGAAGAATTATTTATTTAATGTTATTTCTATATTATTATAATATTCAGGTAATTTTTATATTTAAATTTAGTGTTGATTTAAAATTTTGATTTTAACAGATATTCAATAATTGGTATAAGGATAACTTGTGTCAAACTAATTAATTTTTCTGAATGATTGCAGAGATGAAGTGTTGCACCCGCATTCTTATATCCAATCATACCTGGAGACTAAAAAAGAACTCAGTAAACGAACATCTGATGTAAAGGAGAGTTATTCTCATGCTGTAACACATGCGTAAGTGACTTTGTGGTAGCCTTTGTAGTTAAACATAGGTAGTAATTCTTTTGTACAGTTGTGGAAATGGATTCCTGTACTCCCTTTTGGTAAGCACTACCAAGATTGTAGTTAGGCACTCATTGTTATGAATAAATATTGTGCAATTGGCAAAGTGGTATAGTTCAAAGTCTTAGGTGTATTATTTTTATGTGTTTATAGCTGCTTTGTTATTGCTGTAATTATTTTTTCCCTCTGCTTTTCTTCTCTAGTTCCTTCAAAGTTTAATGTGAGATTGAATTGTTAGATAATATAAATGTACATTATTGTTTATTTTTAGGATTTGTTCTTGTCTATTCTGAAGAATGACATTTCTTATGGTAAATTGTCTGGATAAAGTCTATCTTTAAGCACTAATGTTAATGGTGGAGATATCACTATAAGTAAAGTAATGAAATCCAGTATCTAGGCTTAATCTGTGTTCTGCATCAGGGTTATCATACATCAGCTAAGGTTGCTGCAGTATGGTTTTGTACTTTCTATTTTTATCTTCCTCATTATGATAATCATATTACAAATATTCCTTTTTCACCACAGGCCACTCATGCACAGAGAACGCCGAAAGTACCTACGCACAGCTTTGAAAGAGCTCGCCCTGATCCTCACAGATCAGCCAGGACTGCTAGGTCCAAAGGCTCTCTTTGTCTTCATGGGCCTTAGCTTTGCCAGAGATGAAGTGAGTTCTAACTTTTTCTTTGTTCTACTCCTCTTTGGCTTATTTCTCTTCTTGTATAGTGTCTCCACATTTCATTTATCTTCACTAATATATTTTTTTTTTCAATTTTGTTTTTTTCTGTCTAAAATTAATTCCTAAAACCCACTGCATTTATACCCCAGGATAGTTATATTACTTTATTTGATAATATAAACTAAATTCTATAGTATAAAATGCATTATCATTAAATTCTACAATATTTGGACTAGGGGGATTAGATAAATTTGCAAAGTATTAGCATATGAGGAGTAGACCTTTAGTTCCTTGGACTTTTAAGTGTTAGAGATATCTACCTAGAATAATTTATTTCACTCAATTATCATCAGTCAAGGTTAGAATAAGTTCAAGTGACTGTTAGACAGATTATGTCATATGCTGTGCAGATGGCAGTCTGTTGCTTTTGTTATTACCTTTTGTAACTTTTTTTTTAATTATTTTTTTAAGTTAATCTATGGCAGGATACTTTGAATGAATTTCTTGCTAAACTAAGAATGGAAGAAGAGTGTAAACAAAATTCACAAAAGAGAACTACAGTGGTCAGTACATGTAGCCAGCATTAATGGGTTAAAATGTGTCCTGATGCTTGACTTTATTAATGATCTAACTTTTTCCTGTCATAATTATTTTGTGAATGCAGGTATTGTGGCTGTTGCGACACCATGAGAACCCACCTCTGCAGAAGGTCAAGGGCAAGACTGCTGATGACCTAGTAGACCGACAGCTTCCTGAACTGCTTTTCCACATGGAAGAAATTAGAGCTCTAATCAAGAAATACTCTCAGGTAAGGACAGTGTTGAATCATAGTACATACCAGATATATAGCTAATAGTGTGTTCATCTTTATACCTTATGTGAAATAAGGTAAATTAATTTATTGGAAAATATTTTATTAAAAAATGGGGATTTCATTTACAGGTGCTACAAAGATACTACATTCAGTACTTGTGTGGCTATGATGCTATTGCACTAAACCAGCTGATCCAGAGTTTGCAAAATCTCCCAGAAGATGAGTCTGTCATCCTCTCCTCAATGTGCAATGAAATTGGGAATCTTTCAGTCAAACAAGGTAAATTCATTTGATAGAATAAAGACAGTTCAGAATTATTATATGTTTATTGCATACATAATTGTCTCTTCTCTGTCCTTGATTTGAACCCTAAAATAGTAGGTTTTTTTTTTATTATTATTATTTTTTTTTTTGACATTCCTCCTTTTGTAATTGGGGATTTCTGAAGTGTTACTGAGTTGTTTGAAGTATTTGTTTTGGATAATTTTTTTATGGACTTGTGATTTTGATAATGTATACCATACTTCTGGCTAGTATTCATTTTCCTTCCCACAATTACCAATCTCCAGAGGAAGGCGCAACATTTGACTTCCGAGGCATCCGCCTGGATTGGTTCCGACTTCAGGCCTATTCCACGTCAAATCGCTCAGGGTTGCACCTCAAAGACCACAGGGAACTGACAGCTCTCATCAACCAGATTGTTTTCCACACCAAGATGGTTGATTTCCTGGATGAAATGTTGATAGAAACATCCGACCTTTCCATATTCTGGTAAGATCATGTTTTGCTCTGTAAAAATGATTTTTCTTTCATTTCTTTCCATTCGTTTATTTTTATGTAATTACTGTTTACCATAATTGTTGATAGATTTACTGTGAGACTTAAGATTGTATAAGATGAGCTAAGGATTCTCTCCTTTTTTATCTTACAGCTTTTTCAGTAAACAGTTTGAGGATAATTTCCACATGTGCTTGGAGTTTCCAGCCCAGAATCGTTATATTGTCTGCTTTCCTCTAATATGTTCACATATGCAAGCCTGTACCCATGAGATCTGCCCTGAGGAGGTATTGAAAAAACTGTGTTGTTTTGAGTATTTTGAAAAAAAGAAAAAGAAATATACTCTTGACATTTTAATTAGTGTTACAGTAATGATTATTTTTATACTTTCAATGGAAAATTATGATAATGGTTATTATCATCATCATCATTGTTATTGTTGTCAAAATTATTATCATTATTGATAATAAT
>NC_051401.1:15704052-15706552 GCF_015228065.2 Penaeus monodon
AGAAAATCAGCGTGCCTTTGTGTCGTTAACAGCAGAAGGAGCTCAGCCATTTGCGGCGGAAGAATTTTCCGATATCAATGAGCTTAGAGCTTTGGCAGAACTAATTGGACCCTATGGGATGAAAGCACTAAATGAGAATTTGATGTGGCACATTGCCAATCAAGTGCAAGAATTGAAGGTAATAGAGTGAAGTGTTCACTCACAGTGTATTATGTTGATTCATGTACAAGATTTTGATAAATCAATCATGGTTCAGGTTGAAATTTATTTTATTTTAGATGTGCTTATATGTTCTGTGTTTGTATTGTTTTTTCCCATCAGTACATGAAATCCAACTTTGTTTAGATTTTTTTTGTGGTATGCCTATGCTTGGATAACAAATACATGTATTTTTTTTTCTTTGAACAGAAATTGGTGATCTTAAATAAAGAGGTTCTGCTCTCTATGAGAACTAACTTCGACAAGCCAGATCAAATGAAGGAATTGTTCAAGAAGTTGCAGCGTATGTATATGATTTTCTACTGTAACTTCTGTGTAGAATACCATAGATGATATCCATTTAATCATTACATCTTCTCTTTGATAATTATACTTCAACATTCTCCACAGAGGTGGATAGTGTCCTGTCACGCATGCAGATCATCGGAGTGATTCTCTGCTTCCGACAGCTGGCTCAGGAAGCCTTGGCAGACATTCTTGACAACCGCATTCCCTTCCTCATGTCATCCATAGCAGACTTCAAGCATCATGTTCCAAATGGTGACACAATGGTGAGTAATGAGTAATTCAGGAACTATGAGTGGAGAAGTTGAAGTGGGCAAAACAAAGGCATAGAAGCTTTCTTTCTATTGTATGCTGTTTCAAGTTTACAAATTGTTTATACAGAATTTTATTCTAGGGAACAAAAGCAAGAAAAGAAAGGAAAAAAGCATGGTTTTCCTAAGACTGATTTAAATATTTTCAACAAAATTTGTGATTTTCAAAATATAATGATAGTGTGTTGACTTGCTTTAGATGTATAAATATTCCACTTAAGGTGAAGGATTTATACATGAGTAATTTTCAGAAAAAGATCTTATCTTTCTTACCAAATCATGCAAAACTATGCTTAGACTGACATTTAAACAAGGTAACAAGAAATAAAGTGAAGGAATTCCTGTTTTTCAACATTCTTATTTTTACAGCACATTACATAACAAATGTTACAGTACAGTATTTTTTATTATTTATCTTTTTTGTGTGCATTTTATTACTATATTTTATTTTACAGATTTCTTCACAATCCACCAGATGTGATCACATTTTGCCTTGTCTCATAAGAGAACAAAACACCTTTAAGAAGTAAATCCATTAAAAGATTCCTTCATCTCTGTGTTTCCTTTAGACAGCATACATGAAAATCATGGTTATAGGCATTACATTCTCCTTCATAACTAGGTTTAGAACAAAGGGAAACTTTTTTTTTTTAAGATCAATGTCTTCATAACCAACATTTGTCTGTTTTTGTTCAGTCCTTAAGTCTGTATGTACACATCAGGAGTCACAGCTAATACTGTGGTGTTTTTTTAATGTTAATAGCCAATAGTTAGTAGTTTTTCTTTTGTATTCTACATGTTTTTGAAAAGGAATTATTTCAGTTTTCGACTTGCATCTCAGATGGAATTTCATAGGGAAACAGAACAATGCTGTCTAAAGGGAAAGCTTTTTCAAGGAAATAGACTAACTTGTGAAACTTCTTTTGGTGTAGTTTCATTATTTTCTATTAATGAGTTTTCAAATTCATTTTGGAAAGAACTTCCAAGTTATTGTCATAATTTATTTCATCCTACTTTCACTATGTAATTAATCATTGATATTATTTATTTTACAAATACTTTATTTCTTTGTACATAATAACACATTATCCTTAGCACAGAAATTACCCAAAACAATCTTCTTAACACAGCTGACACACTGAAGATTATTAGGGTGTAATTTCTCTGCGAGGTCTCCCTTGTTCTCCGGTACTGATGCCTTGTTCTGAAGGTGGTGTTCAGGTTGTCACTTTGCTTCAGCTATAACAGTTTCCAGAACCAAGAGCGCAAACCTTCAGTATCTCTGCTTTCTAATAACACACGCTTTATTGAGCGACAATACAGATGAGCATTACAGGTGTCTGTCAAAATTATTTATCTTTTTTTTTTTTTTTATTAGTGTGATCTGGAATTGGACTATTAAGAGCACTAGTTGTTAGAAAATCAGTTTTATATTTTTTCATTTATTTATTTTTTTCCTATGGGATGCTTTTGAAAATAGACAAAAGGAACCTGCCATATTTTGCTTAAAAGTAGGTAGGGTAGAATTATAGTAATACAAAAAAAAAAAAGAAAGAAAAAAATAAATTTATGTGAATGATCTGGTCCCAAAATCTGAAAATTCACAATTTTAGTATTGGAATAGAAAATTATTTAATTTATAATGCAAATGTTTGAATTATCATGGTAATGAAGGTAATTAGCAT
>NC_051401.1:15709052-15719052 GCF_015228065.2 Penaeus monodon
TGAATAAGATGAAAGGGTGAGGCAAAATTTATGGTTTGTGAAAGGCTGGACATTTAGGGGAGTAATGATTGATATTTCCTAAATATTATATATGATTTCTTTTAAATTTACAGTCGTGTGTGTCTGTGTCTGTGTCTGTGTCTGTGTCTGTGTCTGTGCGTGTGTGTTTGTGTATACGAGTGTGCGTTTGCACACACCTGTGTGGCTGTGTATCTATGCGAGTGCATGCTTGCCTGTGCGTGTGTGTGTGTATGTATGTTTTATTTTTTCTCTGTAAATGGTGCTGAAGACAACCAAGAAAAGAGATTTTGCAAGCAAAAGGACAAATAGACCTACATCGAGAATCTTATATGGCTTTCTTCACCTTATCCCCTTGAATGTTTCAGCTTGTGAACGAGATGTCTTCAGCCGCTGGCCATCCATGTGAGGTTGACCCAGCCCTTGTCAATGTCTTGCGATCTCATAAGAATGGTAAATATGAATGAAGAGGGTCTATAATGATTTTATCAAATTTAGTGCAGATTTGTGATTTTCTGTCTGTTAGACTATCAGATATACTTCTTTTGTATATCTATAATGCTTTATTCTTTTTGCCATGCTTGCCTGAATTTTCTGCCTCCTTATTACATTTAAGGAAGGCATATTTTTAAAAAATGTCTTTTATATCCAAGGCAGAAAGCAAAAGAGTATCCTTTTTTGTTCTGGTTCATGTCCTGAGGGAAGAAATCCTTTGAAATGAAATCATGAATGACCTCTCACCTTTCTTGTTCCCCTGCAGAGGTACCTGATGAGGAATTCATCATTACATGCTTGTTGATGGTATTTGTTGCAGTTTCCATTCCGAAACTAGCACGGATGGACAACACAGTAAGTTGGAGAAAGAAATCTGGTGTTGTTTTTCCCTGTCCTTGTGAGGAGAGGCTACTTTTTTTATTTGATAGCCATGCAAGATGGCCACTTTTGAAACAACTCAGGTTGTCATTTCTACAATAATACCAATAATACTAATGGCAAAATTTATTATATTACTGATTGATCATGGTTGATTTTAACAAAAAATAGTGATATTGATGGTATCACAATATAACTTCCAGAATGTTGACAGCCCTTCCTTTAAGATAAATTAAAGAAAAATCCACTCTCATTTAGGAGTTAAAAAGATGTTTCTAATATGGGATTAAGTGATAGGCTAAGGAAATGTTAAATATATTCCATGCATACTTTATTATTTGCATTTTGCATTTTCAGATATTAGGATAGCCAAGTTATTAAGCTTGATAAAATAAGGTGTTCAAATTTTAGTTTTGAGAAGTATGTTTCAAATGTGAAAATTTTCAAGTAACACAACATCATTAGATTCTTATGTGTTCTGTTGTTACCCCAGGTATACAAACCAGCTTATGGTGCCCATGCCAACAACTCCCATTGTCTGGCTCAGGCAGTAAATACACTTTTTGCTGCTCTCTTCACCTATTGTGGGCGAGCGCA
Organism: Penaeus monodon; assembly: GCF_015228065.2. Classification (NCBI taxonomy): domain Eukaryota; kingdom Metazoa; phylum Arthropoda; class Malacostraca; order Decapoda; family Penaeidae; genus Penaeus; species Penaeus monodon. The sequence goes on from NC_051401.1 coordinate 15,710,541, forward strand.
GGACATTGAGGAGAGGTTGAAGGAGTTCTTGGCTGTAAGTCCTGTGTAATGTGAATTTGTGAAGCTGGAAATCTGCTTCTTTGTTTTTTGTGTTGTTCACCTCGGGAATAAATGGAGTTGAATACTCTTTATGAAGTATATTGTAATTTTTTTGTTTCAGTAAGTGAAAGGGGATTACTTAAGGAGTGCTATAGGTTTAAAATCTGTTTTAAAATCTATTGATTTGAAATAACTAGTATATACTTTTATTAGGACTATGAACTAACAGTAAATGGCAGTATCTTATAACTAGGTCTGATATTACTCTTACAGCTGGCTTCCTCCAGCCTCCTCCGCCTAGGACGAGAGAATGACAAGGATGTTATAAAGAACAGGGATGCAACATACATCTTATTACATCAGGTAAGTTTGTCTAACTTCCTTACAATATTTCTCACATTCTGCAGATAATCTGTAAAGTTTTTTGTTGCTGTCATTTTTCACTTACTGCATAGAGGTACAGCATTTCAAGCTGGTGGAAATGATTTTTATATGTTAAATAATATGCTGTCTGTAAATCTTTTCTGTCTCTTACTTTCTGTAGTATTACTACCTCAAGTGCTATTTCTTTGCTTATTACTCTGGACTTCGGCATTCTGAATATGTAACTACACAAATTTGCTTTCCAGATTGTAGTGCAGTCACCCTTCCTAACCATGGACCTTCTGGAAGCATGCTTCCCCTATGCCCTCATCCGCAATGCCTACCACACAGTACACAAGGCAGAGCAGTAGATGATGGGTTAGAAACCATTTTTAAAGAATTACCTGAATGTTCATTCCCTCTCTTTCTTGTACCTTCTCCTCTCCCTTTCACTCTCTTTCCCATTCTCACTTCTTCCATCCTTTCCTTCTCCCCTTCTTTCCTCTGACCTGACCTGAGTTTTATTTAGTCGATGTATATGATAGTCAAAGGTTAATATTACTTTTAGTATTACCAAACTTTAGTTATTTTCATGTTGTGGCACAAGAGTCCATATGCAAAGTCAGATTATGTTGCCTTGCACAAATTCATTGGTAATCCATCATACGATTCACAAATTCTTAGGTGATTATGTTGATATTTAGCTGTTTTTGTTTAATCATTAGTTAGTTGTTTATGATTTTGAGAAATCTCATTTGAAGTGTGGCAAAAGGATAGTGCTGGAAGTCATGACTGATGCTATTATTTTTGCTTAATTAAAATTTTCTTGGGAACTTGATTATTTACATTTTATCCAAGATTAAGATACAAAGGAAAAGATTGAGTTACGGTGTGATGGATGTGTTTTTTTTTCTTGTGGGGTCATAATACAAGCAAAAGAAAGTGATGTTAAAAGATAAGTAAAACAATATCAAGTCCCAGCCATTCAGATGTGGTAATTACCTTTCATTGCACTGACTTGTGATGAGGATATATGATATAGTGCCTCTTATTTTGGCCATTATTTTTGTATCTGAAGTCCACCAGTGAGCTTAGGATAGTATATAGCAAAGCTGTTTAATGAAAGGATATAAGACAATATATATTGTACTTGTGATGGTCTTTTCCCACATCAAAATTCATTTGCAAGGCAGAACATTTTCATTTGGTTCCTCTATCATTTTAGGGAAATATTTTGTGTTATAAAGTTATTAAAAGGTGTCTAAGTTATCACTGATAATGATACTGAAACTTAAGTTATACCCCCATGCAGCCTTAGCCATTGTCAGTGCTGTGAGAGATATTACTGCATTCTGAATTTGTTTGAAAAAGGTAATGTGTAAGCAGGTTGTCAAGTGTGTAGATAATTGATTTTAATGACCTGTCATTGGATATATTTATAACAAAGCATTATATATATGCAGATTTTTAAATGTTTCTCCTGTGTTCATGTCATAATAAAGATAAAACATGGCATAGTATCTTTGCCAAATATGATTGTCACAAACAAGGAAGATACCAGTGTCATTTGTTTTTAAAATATATATTTAAATCTGCAGTGGAGACACTCAAATTTTTATCATTCTGAAAATTTAGTCAGATGGCATGAAATGCACAAAAGCAACAGGCAGTGAAATTTTATAGTACAAATATGCTTTTTTTCAATAGATTGTGGATTCTTAATTCAAGACTTGTTTTATCAGCATGTGACAAATGTGGTGGCAAAGGTGTAAGGAAAGTCTAGATTTTTCTTGAGTTTATATTGCATTATGTTTATTAGTTTAAATTACTGTTTCAATCATAATTTATTTTCCTTCTAGCCATGAATCTTAATGAGAGAACTGTCATTGTAATGTGTGGTATTGTGCCCTTGATAATGTATTTCATCTAATGATCATAGTAAATAGATCTTGTGTTCATTTGTGTTCACTTCCAGATAATGAAAGGCTAGGCTCAATCTGCTTGTTATTTCACAGTAGACAATATGACCTATGGCAGTTACTGTCAACAAGTGTTAATCATTAGCATCACTAATGCTATGAGGTTTATTTTATATATTTTTTACAGGAACATTTATCTTAACATTACAATGCTGACAATAGATGTTTGTAGACTTCATGAATTTGTATTCTTATTATGAATCGCCTTGCTGTAGATGCCCGTGCCCTTTAAACCACAAGACTTCTTGCAAACAAAGCAAAATGTACCAATTTACACAATCTTGAATTTCACTATCTAGCTTAAGTGTATATGTATGTATATAAGTATAGTAAGTATGCACTACTAGTTGATACTTGTGAGTTGGTATGCCTTCAATAGTCTGTTTGTTATTTCTGCATTTTTTAGGAGATATTATTTCATCTTTTGAGTATATTGAGGAAGATTAATAAAAAATTCCATGTGATGATTCAAACTTCACCAAACAAAGGATTAAATTAGAAAAGTTCAAGGGTGATGAGAACTCTGGTTAATAGAATCTGTATGCAGATGTGGTTATATCATGTGCAATTGTATTATTGCAAGCATGAGAAATTTTGATTCCATTTAGGTGCTCCAGCTTTGTTTGCAAAAAAAGAACAAAAAAAATGAATTGAAAAAAAAAAGAATAAAATAAAATACAGTATACCAAACATTCTTTATTGGTAAGAGACAGTTTCCCAATCCCAGTTAATGTTGGGGTCTATAAGGATATGTTTTGTAAAGTTTATGTATATGGTATTATCTGTGCTTCTATAAACTTGGTTTAAGTATTAGTTTTCAGAATGATACAATCAGTGACTTGGGCTTAGATTTTGGAATCTTTCCTCTCATTCTAAAGCATTAAATTTTGCTTTTAGGAGGATTTTCCAAAGCTCACAGTGACCTGTATGTGTCATGGTAATCAAAAGCTGACTTGAATTTTGTAGACTATAAGGAATTTTAGAGCAGGATTTCATATATTATTCTTTTATATGTATTTAATTGTCTGAAAGAAAAAAACAAAACAAAAATATTGTATATGTCTCGTGCTTGACATAGCTCTAAATTTTGGCTGTGCCTCACATAGGAAAGTTGTGTTTTGTAGAAAATTTTGATTTCAAACTCATAATTGTGAGGTTCACTAGTGACCATTTTGTATGACAATTAAGAGTCATTATTTGATAGGGTGTGATAACAAAAGATTTCCCTAGACAGTTAAGATTGCCATCTTTGTCGCTCAATAGAAGTATGGTCTTATTGCTGTTTACTGTAGAATTTATATTCAAGCCTTCTATGCAGTGGTCTAAGAAGTCAGCTTTTGAATATAACCAAAGGATGAATAAATTTTGAATTACCTTTATGACTGTGTTTCATTACTTTTCCTGTATTCCTACACGAGGATGAAAATAAATCTCCATGTTAAGAGATTGAGTGTTTTGAAAGAGAGGAGAAGAGAGTTACCCATCTAACAGGTGTTTAGACACAGTCTCAGACAGGGATACACCTGAAAACTTTTGAAGGTGTAATTAAAGTTGATTACATTCCACATCATTAGCATCATTACCATAAGCAAATTACATATCAGTGCCATTTTGCCTTCCTGTCAACATTATTTATTTAGTACTGATAAGATCATGGTTCACAGGTTTAGAAATTGAAAAGCAAAAACATTTTTATATTGAAATGCAATGCCTGTCTGGGGGTCAGAGGTAAGTAATTATTTGTTTGTTTGTTTTAATTATTATTTTACAATGCAATAAAAATGAAATGCAATCAAATGAAGTACAAATATCTTAACAAAATCCAGAAGAAAATAAATTAGAAAAAAGACGGTTGACACTAAAAAGAGAAAATGGTGCAAGAAATAAAATTAGTTGAATAATTCTGAATCTATATAATATAAAAAATTACTAATGTATTATAACAAAATGCCAAAAAGTTTAATTTATCAATGTTTATGTATAATGATCTTGATTCTTTACGTTTATTTACAGAATAATAGAATGGAAATTAAAATTTACATAATAACTCGTGGTCATTTTATAGTTCGAAAATCTTGGTCAAGGGAAAAACCACAAGTGAAGAATAAAGGTTTTAACCCAGCATAAACAGACACTCTGGTAGTAAAACTGAAACTACCATAATACTCGTAATGAGAAAAGTAACAAGACAAAAATTAAAACCTATCATTTCTATTATTAATGGAATAACGCCAGCAATCGGTATCAAATAGTGCTCATAATAATAATTAGTTGCAATTTTTATATGAATTAATACTAGCGATTATGGCATTTTGTTAGTACAGGGTACATTAATATATAAAACGACATGAGTTAAAAGCCTAGGGAGGAACTGAACAGGAATGAATGGATACAAAAAATAGAGTACATACTGCTTCATGAACAGACTAGCATCTTTTCTGTTTTAATTGTGATTGCAGTATAGGCATTAATAGCTTTGTTGATGTTTAATATATCATTCCGTCGGACTTCTGACAAGTTTATAGGCTCTGATCTTTTCAGTTCAACAACTGATAAAAGTCCTGGGTATTATTGAAAATGACGCCCAACACCTTATATACAGAATCTTAGCTTACCCGGTAGTAGAACATATCATTCTATGAAAGTTTCTTCTATATAATTTTCTTCGCTAATTGTTAATATCGGCAATAAAGGTGTTGAAAGCGACGGAAAATCGCACGGATTTGTAGCGTATGACGTATGTAAGGGAAATCAAATGAGCCAATTAGATTTGCGTTGGAACGTAACGTGACCATAGGCACTGATGTCTTGCACAATAGAACCAAGCAGATATGAAACAGATCACGTGACAATAGAAGTAGGCCTAGGACAAGGCAGTTGAAATTCAGATCAGTTCCATCATAGCTACCACTCCTGGTCCTGCCACTGGAACCTCCTCTTAGAAGTGCAGCACCTGAGCTCCCTCTCTGAGGCGAATCAGCCTTTGGGTGGCTGTCTCAATGGAGAGGGGTGAACAAAGGTTTCCAAACAATGATGCCTATCTTGTAGGTGGAAGGCCATCCCCTCTGGTCTTTCCCCAGGGGTTCGCACCGGGTCAATCGGCTGGTCTCCTTTGGGAGGCTAGGGTCAAGCCGTTGGCGCCATGGCCGCTTGACCCTAGCCACTGGTCCCGTGAGTGCCATTACTATGGCTATTGGCTGCGTATATCCTCTCACCATCCCTATAGCTGTTAGACAGGGTTCTAACATACAGCTTCCCTTTTTTGGACTCCGTGGTGGGTGGAGGCGTGAGAGGATTAAATAATTACTTATTACATGGCAAACATTTCACCAAACCCCCACAAAAAATATATATAAATGATGACGAACCATGTAATGCCCAGACCATAGCAGTCACTTTGAAGCCATACATGACTTCTAGTGGCAAGAGAAAATCCAAAGCACAGGATGACTCTGTCAGACCTGCTGCTAAAATGGACAAGCCATCAGCCAAAAACATGTCAGTCCATGAAACTGTCCAGCAGATGGACTCTCGTGCTGTCCTCTCCAGCCAAATCAGGGAGACCTTTGAGTGCTCCTCAGACGCCCTCCCTGGCCGATATGCTGAGCCAGCCGAAACAGCTGTTGCTCCCACGACCGTAGCCCAGAATCCAAGCCGAAAGAGTGGTCCGAAACGACCTAGGCCGGAGACAGACTCTGAGAGAGAGTTGGACCCCTAGGCGTTTCCCGCAGTTCAAGTTTCCCTCTAAACCTGAAGGCTTCGACAATACCTACCAACTGGTGCGAGCATTGGAGATGCAGAGAAAAAATCGGTTGTCAATCCGGGTTGCCAGAGACCAGGGCATGATTATTGTGCCCAAACAACAAGCTACCCTAAATTTCCTGCAGGAAACGAAGGAGCTTAAAGATGGGAGGAAAGTTTGTCTCTCCCGGCGATAGGAGAGAGAAGATGGTGCTACTTGGCTTCTCACTTTCGTATGATATGGATCTCATCACATCACACCCACAGGTAGTGGAGGCTTCCCGAATGTCGAAAGGGAAGACTCCAACCAGGCAAGTCCTGGTGACCCTGATAGGAGCCCCAGTCACTACTCTTGATCTGGGTAACTGGGGTACCTTCAACCTAAGAACCTATGTGCTTGAGCCACTTAGGTGCTTTAAGTGCCAAAAATACGGTCACCACCAGGCTAGCTGCTAGCTAAATGTGGTGTCTGTAGCAAGGCACACAACATCGAGGTGTGCCTTAAGACACAAGGAAGGACAAAGGGACACAAGAGCCAAATGCCCCAACTGCGCCAAGAAGGATCACACCTTGAGCCTGGCTTGCTCTGCCAGGAAAGCGGCGGTCCTCAGGCAACAAGAGATTGCTGAAAACCAGACTTTGTTCCTGCCCGCCCAGGCACCCATGTCTGGGGACAGAACAAAAGAGAAAAGGCTTCCCGACCTCCTAAGGGGAAGGAAGCTACTCCACAACCGAAATCGGATATCTCCAATAAAAAGGAGTTTCCGAGCATTACAAAAGTGCAGAAAAAGAACCACAGGAATAAAGGTTCAAAGAGCACTGCAAAAGCCTCCACAAGAGACGATAATCTCTTTGATGAGGAAGATATGACTCTCCTGTTAATTGCTATAATCACTGCAGTAGCAACAGCTTTGGGGAGGTCGAGTGAGGAGGCGGAGAAGGCAGTCACGGTCGCCGTGACGGCAATGACCCAGACTGTTGCAGTCCTGAAAGGGAGGAAGCTGGACAGAGCCAAAGCTGCCCCACCCTCACCCCAGGATGAGACTCCCCTCTCCACTTCAACCCTGGCAATGCCCTCACAGGCAGAACCAAAACAGGCTGAATCTGTGCAGTCAGTGCCAGAACAGGCTGACCTTACTCGGGTAAAGTCAGCAAAGAGAAAAGACACACAGACAAAGCCTGAAATGAGAAAAGCCAAACTACCAAAAGTCAATGCTACCAAAGGCTCTCCACCTCCCAGTGGACCCATGGATAGCCTGACAAACAGCCCAAAAACAGATGAAGGTCCCTCAATCAGCGAGGACTTTACAGTGGAGTCGTCAGACTCCGATATACTGTGAATCCGAATATAAAGGCGTCTCAGATGTAACTGTCAAGTAACAAGCCCCCTGTATAACCTGGATGGGAAGGATATGCTGTGCTCTCCCATGTATTACCGATATTTCTCAAAATTCCCCGACCCCCAAATTCCCTGATATGAATCATGCCCTCCTCAGCTGTATCGGGATCGATATCGTAACTGTGCTTCGTTTGCGAAGGAAATGAATGTTAGATTCGTTCGAAACACGACGAAGAATATTTTGTTCATCCGAAAATCTGTGTTAGGTGTCATTTCCAAATTTACCAAATCCGGTTTACTTTGTTGATAACACTTCAGTGTGTTTCCAAGCAGTCAAAGTACACATGTGTTATTATGTGTTGTGTTTAACCGGCTAAATTAAAATAACGGGGATTCTCTCCTTGGCCTAATTGTTCTGTACGAACCCGAAGGCAAACGGACAAAACCATTCAATCACAAGCTACCAATAACAAAACATTTCTTCATTATCGGCCCATGGATGCACCAGGACGGGCCCTTACGATCTATTTAGAGTTATGTCATGGTTGCGGTAAAAGGATGCACTAGGCTTTTAAAACTGATTACTTGGGTAATTTCGATTCCTACTGACTGGTGTTAGCTTCACTTTGTTGGTAATTAAGAAGGACACGTTGCTTATGCAGGCAATCGCCAGAAGGTAAGGAACTTCTTAAATGTTGCCATGATAGCAGAAGAGATATTTCAGTATACACCATTACCCATTTTCATTAAGTAAAAGGAGTGGTTCTCGACACTAAAGCTGAAGTAATCTGAGGACAAGAACTGCAAGAAGACGAAGCAGTGAGAGCAGCAAAAGTACCCAAATGAAGATAGGAAGTGGCCGTATAAACCTATACTGATCCTCATCCTTGACATATAGTGTCTGATAAACAAGATCATGCCTGCATATCATGCAATGGAGGCCCAGTCATACCATCCAGTACACCAGTACATCGTTCCAACTGTCAGTCATTTGTAAACACTGGCAAATGCATTCACCTTCCCAAAATGATCATCGGGAAGTGTGTGGAAG
>NC_051401.1:15734052-15741552 GCF_015228065.2 Penaeus monodon
GTACTATGCGGCACTGTGAGAGGGATTGAACGCTCTGATCTCATAGCTCCGGCGTGCAGCGAGAACTGCAATGTGCGGCTCGCCGACGGAGACTGCTACGTCAATGTCACCTGTCTCTTCGATGCCGGAAAAGAAGCCTCCGGCCCTGCTTCCTCCTTCTTCTTGAACGACGAAGCTTCAGAGAGGTCCTTCTGTCGCGGCCACTGCGTGTTCCAGGACACGGATGGATTTTGTCGCCTGGACTTGATCTGCCTCCTGCAGCGCGACGCAGCGGCGACCCGCGAGTTTCTGGAGCAGTTCGGGGTCTACGACGAGGAAGTGGTCGAGGCGCTGGCACTCACGGCCGGGGTTGGAAGTGGTGGAAAAGGTGTGCCGGAGACGCAGCAGAAATATGATAAACAAGTGTTGCCTCCACTTTCCCCCGAGAAAGAAGACAAAGAAGGCGACGAGGAAGACAATGCTGGAGACGCAGCAATGTCTGCCATTGTGGGAGCGCCTCTTCTCCCGTGTCCCGGCCGGTGTGAAGTGCGGAACCCGAGCAGAGAGTGCGTTGTTGACCCCGAGTGTGCAATAGAGCTTTAACGGACACTGCACGCACACAACTGGCTAAATCAGCATATCGCACATACATAAGAGCATACTGAAATATTAAACACTAATTTTCTCGTTGTCTAGCGAATCACTGCACAATAATGAAGCTTATTTATTTTGTCATCAAATATATCATATATATATGTTATACTGTATCACCTGCCTCATCATTTCTGTTATTTTTGTGAACATTTTCTGTACAAACTTGTTCAATCATTACTTATGGAACAGATACAACTAATAACAATTTGATTTTAATTTCCTATAAGACAGAGAGAGAAAGGGAGAGCTAAAGCGAGCGAGAGAGAGAGAGAGAGAGAGAGAGAGAAGTGAGAGAGAGTGAGAGAGAGCGAGAGAAAGAGAGAGTGAGAGAGAGGGAGAGAGAGCGAAAGAGAGAGAGAGAGAGAGAGAGAGAGAGAGAGAGAGAGAGAGAGAGAGAGAGAGAGAGAGAGAGAGAGAGAGAGAGATAGCAGCTTACTTTTATAATCATGCTACCACAGTTATTTTTGGTTCACTGCAGTTTTGGTTATTTGAGTAAAATCGTAGAATCAAAGTGCGGTTAATATCTCAAGAGAGTCTATGGCCAGGTGTTCACCAGAGTGTCAGCCGGTCTCTAACTTTTATCTTTATTTCTAGGAATTTTTTGCCCATCTCTGCGACTCGTTTTTATATCACACGCACGCACACACGCACATGTGTATACATACATGCATACATACATACATGCATGAATACAGGCATATTATATATATATATATATATATATATATATATATATACATATATATATATATATACATATATATATATATATATATATATATATATATATATACATATAATATATATATATATAGATATATATATATATATATTTATATATATATATATATATATATATATATATATATATATATATATATACATACACACACACACATACACACACACACACACACACGTCTGCTATCAAATTTACATCTACATAAATTAGCACACAAAACCACCCATATACTGGACCTATACAAACATACATATATGCGCAAAGTATGTATGTCATTTCATTCTTTCTACGATGCATACACGTGCGTCAAAAATGTCCCTCTACCGGCCGGCTGGGTACAAACAACATTAATTCCTTAAAAATATCTGCATGATAAGACGTATGCGGAAGCCCTTCCTCGAAGAAAGAATCCAGAAGCGGCACGCCAAAGATCCATTTAGCAGGATAAGACAATGTAGATTAGCTTCGTATCTCTCTGTCCATTTATCCATTTAGCTGTGCCTTTGTGTGCATACGCGCGAACACACATGTACGTACGCGTGGGTATGTTTGTATGCAGCGATGTGGAATATGTGGAGTAAAGAAAAAGAGAAAATATAACATATTAATAAATAAAATCGATAGATATAATAGAATAAACGATAGATTGAGAAATACAACGAAAAAAATGAATAAAATAAATAAAGAAAATATAAGCAAACCTAATGTGTAGTCTAATTCAACGAACCAGATACTTTGGTGATAATTTAAACTTCAATATTTGAAGGTCTCATCGCTCCAGAATCCTGTGTCCCAGTCCGACCTCTTGTGCTTCACGTACTACTGGTTTCCTCCCTGTTGTCCTCCTTATGATATGCAGCTCGCGGTCGAAAATACTATAGCAGGATAAGATTACAATCATTATGTTTGGGATTTGTGGTATGAAATGTTTGAATATGTTTAGACTCGGTGACCTGAGTTCGAGGTAAAATTATGCAAGTCAGTGTACAGTATTTAAAAGTCTCAGTATCTCAATCTCAAAGTAAAGCGTTTAGGGCGCTGGTAAGCGCAAATCAACGCATATATGGTTGGTTGCTGTGGGTGGGGAAAGGATTAAGAAATAAGAGGTAGTGAAGATGCTTGTATTGTCATGTGTTTGTTTAGCTTATCCGTGAAGGTTTTGCGTGTTCTTGTTTCAAAGATGTTTTGGGGTTGCCTGTTCCAGTAGCGTATGGTACGTGGGAAGAAGGAGTGCTTGTAAGAGTCAGTGTTGGTGTGGTATGTAAGAAAGTTACTATTGTGTGAGTTTCTTGTGTTACGTGTATGTGCTGCTTGTAGGTATTCCTATTTGTTAATGTCCATGAGGTTATTTGTGATCTTGTACGTGATTGTAAGTGTTTGCTTGTCTTCGTGTCTCGAGCAGGTCCATGTTTATTTTTTGTGTGAGTTGTTATACCAGATGTACGCATGTAACTGTGTGCAATATACCTGGCAACCCAAGTGTTGACCTCTTTGAGCTTCTCAGTGCTGTGCTTGGTTACGTACTCAAGTGATGGGCGTACAAGTGTGTTGAAAGTCATGTGCTTGGTGTCTGTGTATAATAGTGCAGTTTTCTCCTCAGGAACCCCTTTGTTCTGTCTGCTTTGTCCGTGATAAAGTGAGATTGTTAGTGAGGTATTTATAGGATGTTGTGGATGTCAGGCCATTTGCCATGACCTTTCCCACTGTTCAAAGGTGTCTATGTCGTGTTGAAGGAGTCTGCAGTCGTCTTCATTGTTAATTGGTCGAAATAAAAGACTGCCCTCAGTAAGAAGTCTAGCGGAAGAGTTAGGTGTCGATAATGTAATGTCATTAATGTAGAGAAGGAAAAGAAGGGGCCGGAACGGTGCCTTGCGGGACACCAGAAGAGACAGGGACAGTCAGAAGAATCACCGTCCAGCAGGACACGTTGACTCCTACTCGTAAAAAGGCAGTGATTCAGTGAAGAATTGGTCCTGTGATCCCGTAATACCACAATTTGTATGTTACTCTTCTGTGGGGAAGGTTTTGGCGAAGTCGAACAGTATGGTATCAACTAGTTTCGTTTCACGTCTGGCAAGCTGTCGGGCGATGTCATGATGGGTTGTGATTAGCTGAATCTCATATGATTGTTTAGGCCAAAAGCTGTGTTGTGAGTCTGTAAGGGTGGTGTAACTGTCAATGTGGTTCATGATGTGTTTGTGAATTATGTGTCAAAAACTTTTGCAAGCGATCGATGTGATGGAGATGGGGCGATATTTAGTCAGGTCTGTTCTATCGCCTGTCTTGAAAAGGGGAGTGATATTTGCACAAAGCCAGTCTACAGGTAGGATGCTTGAGGTGAGTGATTGGCTGAAAAAAAGAGTGTAGGATGGGTGCAAGGGCAGGGGCGTAGGACTTCAGGATTAGGACAGGGATTTGGTCTGGTCTAGTGGCTTTGCTAGAATCTAGCGTTGTCAGAAGTTCCAGAATGCCGTTGGTCGAGATGTCAAGCGGCTGGATTGGAGAGAAACGGGTCTCTGGTAGGTCGGGTTTATTGACGTCTTCGTATATGAAAACTGATTGGAAGCGTGTGCTAAGTGCGTTTTGTGTTCTGGGTCGGTCACAAGAGCGTTGTTGGTGTCTCTATAGGCTGTGCTTGCTGTAGTGTCTAGTCTGTGCAACTTGACGAACCTGAAAAATTATTTAAGGTTGTTTCTGACATTGTTTGCGATCTCTCTATAAATCGCAAACAATGTTCGTGCTTCGGTTTCTTGATGTTTTTGGATTTTTTTTCTTGAAAACGGTTCAGTTTTATTTATTTATTTATTTTTATTATAATTTATTTTCGAGTGTTGTATGTTTGTACACGTCTGTAGAGTCGCCTTTCATGGTGTTGTCTGCGTAGGTTTCTGGAGAACCAGGGAGTTGTATGTCTGCTTGCAGATGTTTTCTGTGGTATATGTTTTTTTTTCCATGATTGTGAATATGGTGTGTTTAAGGCTATCCCAAATAGAAGTGAAAGGCTTTGTGTGGGGATCTGTATAAAAATAGTCCCTGCTGTAGTTAGTGATGTCCTGTGTGATTGCGTCTAATGCAGCTCTGGGAAAAAAGAAAATAAGTCTGTCTCTGTCTTTGTCTGGTTGATCTGAGGTCTGTGTCAACGAGGACAATGACATGATCATTTAGTCCTGGGATAACTTTAGTGCTTGTTTTGTCGAGAACGTTGTTTGTGAGAAATAGGTCCAGAATGTGTGAGGGTCACTGGCGCCACCGAGACGTGTTATGCTTTGTGTTAATGTTGGAGTGAGTGCTGTTTGCGAAAGTGAATGAGTATTTATGATATCACTGAAAGAGTCTGTGTGTAGAATAATGGGGGCCATAAGAGGGAGGGACAGAACAGTGCAGTCTACGTCGGGGAAGTTGTAGTCGCCTGCGATCCATATGTTTCTATCTGCGTTTATACATGATAGGGATGTTTGAAGGTTTTGTAAGTATTCTGTGTTAGTAGAAGGCGATCTGTAGAAAGCAGTGACTAGTGACCTACAGACGTAGAGATGAAGTTAGAACCAGGCAATTTCGCAGTCTATGTCAAGATCTGGCCTCGGTTTGGTACCAAGACCTCGATGTCGGGAGTCTTATATAGTTTGGTTGATATGAATGGATGATTTGGTAAAGTTGGCCTATTTTATTTGTAATACCTTTGAAATTGATATTTAATAGGAGGAAGGAGGAAGGGAGGAAGCAGGAGAGGAGGGGTTGCATTGGTGGGAATGAGAAGAGGAAGTGAAGAAAGGAAGAGAGGGGAGGGGAAGAGTAAGGTATGGCAGAAGTTAGAAGATTAGGAGTGCGAAATGAGTGAGGGGTCCTGGAGTCAAGGGAAGGCCTAGATTAGTAGGATATGGAGCTCAATGATATGGATGGTAGTTTGGTATGAGGATTTATTGGAGTTGAGTGCTTGGTATTATATTGGTGAGGGTGGTTTGTGCATAGTGTGTGGACAGGATTTGAGGGAAGAGTGTGTTGTAAAAGAGGACTGTCTGTGTCGGGGAATGGAGTGTTTTAAAGGGACTGGATAGTGTGATGGGAGAAGATGCGAAATACGAGATCGAGAAATTAGGTAGATAGATCCACGTAATGCAATTGTTAACTAGTCAGTATGTGTGAAGGAACCAATGCAGCTGACATGGTTCCAGCCGGCATGCTCAGATCTCTCATAACATATATTGCACTGGATGACTCTCTGACCCTATTTGACGGCCCTTGTGCAAATCATGCACGGGTACTTGGGGCGGTAAGGGCCAGAGGTAACATTAGCGCCAGCATCACCACAATGGAGTTGCAGAAATAGGAAGGTTTGTCTTGAATGCTTATCTGTTTTGTTGTGGTATGTGCTGGAGCTGCGAGGGAGAAGAGCGAGTCGGTGCTGTTTGTGAAGTGTGAGTGTTGTGTTGTTGATTCGTGAATGTCTGCATGTATTTGAGGATTTGCGCATGAAGTGTGAGTATAATGGGCGTTAATGTAAGTGCAAGAAAGGTAATGCTTAAAAGTACGTGGCATCTAATTTTGTTTTCTCTTACCATTCTTGACTGTGAGCGAGTTACATGTTGTCCTGTTGATGGCATGGAGTGAACTGTTAAGTGGCCAGTCATAGCACAGAACATGCGTGTGTATAAATGTATACGTGACAGTATCTAAGAAAGTCAATGGAAAAATCCATAAAAAAATATATACAATGGAATGTTTAAAAAAATCTAAAAGATCAAAACCATGGGTGTTGTGTGCATTCCACATAGTGTAAAGGGAGAGGATAGGAGAGGATGGGCGAAGCGCATGAATATACGTCCATCTGTAACGGTGTCCATGCCTCTGGATTAAGGACTATGCTAGAAAAAAGTGATGAAATATTCAGCACACATTATATATGTGGTTACAAGCAAGGCACTTCGGGACAGAATAAACGAAAAAATGGTAGATGTAATTTACGCTTTTCTCAAATAATTAGATGCTGAAACATTTTTCTTCTCAACCACTCTCCAAGCACAACGTTTTCCGACTTGCATTGACCAAGCCAAAGAAAATAAGTACTTTCTGTGCTTACTTTTGCGAGACGAAAGAAAAGAGGCACTCTGGACGGTCGGTGACTCCATGAGAACCGTCCTGTGCATTACTTGTTAGCTTATTTTCATACAGATGCATTTTAAAGACTCCATAGCAACTCATTCTCCATACTTAAAGAGCGATTCGGTCTGAAAGTAATGTTACCTTATATATCACTCACACATACTAAGATGTATCAGCAACTAATACTGAAAAAATGCATCCAATCAACTCTCTGTAGTGTCACCACATAATCTGTTACGCTTGGTAGGCAAATCAGTCTCTTCTTTTAGCACAGTTCTAATTCCAAAGTAATTGAAACCTGTACACACACACACACACACACACACACACACACACACACACACACACACACACACACACACACACACACACACACACACACACACACATGCATGCATATATACATATACATACATACATATATATATATATATATATATATATATATATATATATATATATATATATATATATATATACATACATATATAAATGTATATACTGTATGTATGTACTATCGAGATATCATAGGGAGCTAACCCAGAGAGAAACTCAGGGCTAGAGTCCTTGTGGCAGTTGACTTCAAGTGCATTCTAACTCTTGTGACAGAATAGTGCCAAGCTGCATGGGTTCCTGCCCTTCCCTTGGATTTCATCAGCTGTATGGAGAGTGGCACCCTGCTGCATGGGCAACACCCCGTCTTCCACATCACCTCCCTAGGCCTGTGTCCTGGAGAGGATACTCCAGCGCCACTGCAAAACGACGACACAACACGGTTGGCGAAGATCACTTGTGCGAGAGATTGTTTCAGGGCCAACACATGTATCATGACTCTTCAAAGCGAAGATCCACGGCCACTCCTGACCAAAGGATTCCGCAAACACATTCCTCTGAATTTTCTGTGATGGAAAAACTCAGACCCTCATTACCCGACCCTCCCCCGTCTCCACCCTGCCTCTCACTGGCATAAATGAGTTCCACTGACGAGCGTCCTGGCGGAACAGCGGAACGAAACGGAGACTAGC
>NC_051401.1:15749052-15754052 GCF_015228065.2 Penaeus monodon
TGCTCTCAGTGAATAATTTTTAACACATGAACTTATGTAACATCTAGTCATCTCGCTCTTCTCATAAGTAATTTCGTTATTCAATTTTTTTTCTTAAAAAAAAAATGTTCTATCAAGAATACCAGAATGTTATACTAATCTAAACTGTTAATTCTTTCACTGCTTATGTTATGGCAAAGTACATAATGAAGTGAAAAAGATGAGGCAAATGCGTTTATCCTTTTGAAAACGCATTTTAATCAATGTGTGTACAATTATAAGGTGTCACCCAATAACTCTTTGCCTTTATTCCGACGTCCGTTGTGCAAGGCGCCAGTGGCAAGCAATCAGTCCTATCGATAGGTACACATTGGCTTTCTTTTCTATTCTTTCTACTTTTAATCCTGCTTTTTATCTTATTTTATCTTATTTCATATTTTTTCCTGTATGAATTTTTTCTTGCATTTCGTTTCATATATGATTTGCTCGGTATATGTATGCCTTTCTTTAGTAAGTCTTTAATTCGGTAATATATAAAAAATAAAAACTTTTTGCTATGTCCGTGATGATTACTGTTTTATTTATTTATTTATTTATTCTTTTAGCTTCGTTGTTAAACTTGTCAAATCTAATATCAATACTACGTTACCTTCTTGTTTTTTGCGACTTCATATCATATTAATGATGATTAAAATGATAAAGAATCCTACTAATAATGATAATAATGATATCGCCATTCTTAATTTTAATAGAACAATAATAGTGATAAAGATAATATTATCAATAATGATGATAATAATAGTAATAACAATAATAATGATAACAATGATGATAAAGATAATAGTATCAATAATGATGGTAATAGTAACAACAACAACAACAACAATAATGATAATAACAATAATGATAATAATAATAATGATAATAATAATAGTAATACTGATGATGATAATATGGGGCCGCGGTGGCCGAATGGTTAGAGCGTCGGACTCAAGACTGTCACGACGGCAATCTGAGTTCGAGGGTTCGAGTCACCGACCGCCGCGTTGTTTCCCTTAGGCAAGGAACTTCACCTCGAATGCCTACCTAGCCACTGGGTGGCCAAGCCAGCCCAAGTCGGGGCTGGTCCCAAGCCCGGATAAAATAAGAGAGAATGTTACCTAAAAAGGTAACACCGGCACTCTCCGTGGAAAGGAACTGGGGACCCTACCACGTACTCACTCCAAGAGCATCACAACGTGAAAACTGCAATTGAGTATCATGCTGTGACCACGGCGGCTCAGACATGAACCTACCGTTAAATGATGATGATGATGATGATAATGACGATAATAATAATAGTAATAATAATCATTATACTAATGATAATATTAACAATAATGATAATAGTACTAGTAATGATAATGAATGTAATGACAATAATAATAACAATTATAATGATAAAAATCATGATTATGAAAATAATAATAATATATATGATGGTAATGATGATAATAATGATAACAATAATAATGATAATGATCATGTTGATATTGATAATTAATGATAATCTATAATTACTATTATCATTATTACTAATAGTATTAGTATCATCATCATCATAATGGTATGGCTGTTGTTGATTTATTTTTTGGTTTTGCTCTGTGGTTCTTGGTTTTCTTGTTTCTATTTTTATCATAGTTATTTTACTATGATTACTTTCTGTTATTAGTACTTCTGTTATGTTGTTTTATTACATCATATTTTTATAATTATCAATATTACTATTGTTTTAATATCATTATTATTTTTTTTATTATTATTATCATTATCATTGTCACTGTTGTTATAATTACTGTCGTTATTATTACTGTCACTATCATTATCATTATCATTATTTTCGTTATCATTATTATTAGTTCTATTATTATCATTATTATTATTATTATTATCATTATTATTATTTTTATTATGATGATTATATTATTAATATTTTTATAATCATTATTACTATCATTATTACTATCATCATTTATCATCATCATCATCATCATCAGTAATATCATTATTATTATTGTTATTGTTATTATTATTATCATTATTATTGCTATTATCATTTTCATTATTATTATTATTATTATCGTTATTATTATTATTATTATTATTTTTTATTATTATTATTATTATTATTATTATTATTATTATTATTATTATTATTATCATCACTGTTATTATTATCATAATTGTTATTATGATTATTATCATTATCATTATCATTATCGTTATCGTTATCGTTATCATTATCATTATCATTATTATTATTACTCTCATTATCTTAATAATTATTAGTTGTATAACTTGTTATTATTATTATCATTATATTTAATAGTGTCGTTAGTATCATTGTCCTCATCATTTTTATCATTGCTATCATCATTGTAATCGTTATCATTATCATCATCATCATCATTATTGTCATCGTCATCATCAACACCATCGTCGTCATCATCACCATCGTCATCACCATTACTGCTATTTCATCATTATTTTCACCATCATCATCACCAATAACATTACTTCATCGATTGCAATTTCTTTCAAATTCTAACTTACGAGAAAACATCTAATGTATAAAATCAAAAGACATTTTTCATTTTTTCCATAAAATTTGGCGATCGTGTATTTACGTATGTTATTCTGTATATACATTTGTACGCATGCATGAATTTGGATAGGTGCGCGGTAAACAATATATTTCACTTCCCTTCTTTCTCTCTTTATTTGTCTCTCTACTCACTCTATTCTCCTTCATTCCATCCCCTTCTTTCTCTGTCTGTCTGTCTGTATTTTTCTCTCTCTCTTGCGCTCTCTCTCTCTCTCTCTTTTCTTACCTCCCTCCCTACTTCTCTCTCCCCTTTCCCTCTCGTCCCGTCCCCTCCATATCTCTCTTCCCTCACCTCCCTCCTTCCCTCCATCTCCCCTCTCCCTCTCCCCTCTCTCTCTTCCCCTATCTCCTCCTTCCCTCTTCCTCTCCCCTTCCATCCCTCCCTTCCAACTCCCCTTCCTCCTTCCCCCCCTTCCATCTTCCACTCCTCCTTCTTCCCTCCTTCTTCTCTCCCCCTCCCTCCTTCCCTCCCCCACCAACGTCCTCCCATGCCCTTCCATCCTCACTCCCTCCCTCCCTCCTTCCATCCCCCACCCCTTTCCATCCCCCACCCCCTCCCCCGCCAACGTCCTCCCATGCCAGCTGATATACGGAAGCGCCAGGCACTCGCGGAAGACCCTCAAGTGGCATTTTCGATTAAGCGTTCGCATGTCCAGCGGTGTCCGCCTGTGACGACTTGCTCAGGAGAGGAAGATGCGTCGCCAAGAAACCTTACTACTTTCGTGAACAGTTGATAGATAACTGATAGACAGGAGGCTTGTTGGTATCGGTACTACTCTAGAGTCTGTATTTTCCTTATATTTATTTTATTTTATTTTATTTTATTGTATTTTATGTATTTCCCCCAAGCTTTCGGATGTTTGACTGTCTGTTGTTATCTTTATCTTACCATTTCCGTTATTGGCGATTTTTTTTTCAAGATCATCTTGAAATCATATGCATAAACCTATATAACTCGAATGACACGCATCTTCATTGAAATCTCCATCAAATAGATAAGTAGGTGCTCTTCTGTATGGTGTAGCTGTTGATATTCATCTTTCAATAATTAATTTGAGTCGCCGATGCTAATCTACAGAAATGGACGGGATGAAAGTTCTGATTAGATACAACATTGCAAGTCTCTCCCTCCATCCCTCCCTCTCACTTCCTCCCTCCCCCTCCCTCCCTTCCTCCCTCCCCCCTCCCTCTCTCCCTCTCTCTCACTTTCTCCCTCCCCCTTCCTTTCCTCCCTCCTCACTCTCTCCCCTCCCCTTCGCCAACATCATTATCTCATATCTTTTTCAATATCCTCGAAGTTTCTCTTTGAAGATCATGTCTTAGTTATCGAAATTAATTCATATGAATAAATGGTCTAAAAGTTTCGATGGAGTGGTATTAAAAAATGTGTTTAAGGAGGCGCAAGAACGTAGCTTTATATGCATGAAATCCTAACTGGTCGATAATAATACGTTTATTATTATTATTATTATTTTTAGATTTGTTGGAAAAAGTTCGTGATAATGGCTTTATGAATAATGCCTGTATTGAATAATGACTGTATTCCATGTCTTTGAAAAAAAGAAAAAAATATGTTAATGCGTCCCTTATTTGCTGAAAATTAACAGTTTGACGAGAAAGTGGGTTCTGAGATATATCGTAAGGATAATGACCTATACCTTTTTCACAGTTGGTGTATATCTGTTTGTATATGGCTTTACCCCTTTTGGTTTCTTCCGCTTTGTGTCTCTATACCTGTCTTTCTGTTTTACATGACAAACAAATTATATTATATATATATATATATATATATATATATATATATATATATATATATATATATATATATATATATATGTATATATATATATATATATATATATATATATATAATATATATATATATAATATTTATTGTATATATGATATGAATATGATATAGATTTAGATAGAGAGATAGATAGAGTGATAGATAGATAGATAAATAGATATGAGTATATATGTATATATACATGCATATATATGTATATATATATCCCCACACATCCCCTGTTTGTCTATATAAACACACACACACACACACACACACACACACACACACACACACACACACAACACATATAAAACACAACACATAACAACATAACACAAACATATATATTATATATATATATATATATATATATATATATATATATATATATATATATATATACAATATACATATATATATATCATATACTATATATATATATATATATATATATATATATATATATATATATATATATATATATATATATATGTATCGCTATCTGTCTTTACCTCTCTTCATCTTTCTCCTCCACTGTGTCTGTGTCTTTACTTTCCAGAACAACCAAAAAAAAATGTATCCCTT
>NC_051401.1:15764052-15766552 GCF_015228065.2 Penaeus monodon
ATATATATATATATATATATATATATATATATAAACAAAAACAAACAAAGGCGCACCCCCATGTCTGAAGTGTATAACTTTATCAGTAAATAACTTGGTTCCAGGTAAGAAGAGATACCGCGGCGAACAGGCCCTCACGCATAAGCACTGTATTCCACGAGAAAACCTATTCCATCGACCCTCACACAGCATGAATGCCAAGCACGCTACAAAACACTCTATTGGGAGAGTATTAAAAAGAGAATTTCTTTTCTCGGTCTATTTTTGTGTCTGTTTGTCTGATTGTTTGGCTGGTCTATCTATATCTTATCACTCTCTCGTGGTCTGTTTTTCTGTACTTATGTTTTTGTCTGTGTGTGTGTCTGTCTATTTTCTGTTTTATATCTTTCACTTTATATTTATATTCATCTATCTTTATCTATGTATATGTTTATCGATTATTCTCTCGATTATTATTCTCTCTCTCTCTCTCTCTCTCTCTCTCTCTCTCTCTCTCTCTCTCTCTCTCTCTCTCTCTCTCTCACTCTCTCTCTCACCTTCCCTTCTCTCTCTCTCTCACCTTCCCTTCTCTCTCTCTCTCTCTCTCTCTCTCTCTCACTCTCTCTCATTTCTCTCACTCTCTCTTCACGCCTTCTATCTCCTTTCCCTGAGGAGGCAAATAGTCATGTTAGATTATCATCCATATAAGGAGACACAGCTACAGGTACACAAACAGACAACCCAAATAGATACGTAGACATAAGCCGAGAGAAAGATAGCAAAACAAACAGATAGATAAACACATGTAAACAGACAGGCAGATAATTCCCTAATTTTCTCTTACGTTTAATCACCAATTATAAGAGCGTGTCATGAAAACTGTCATGAACATCCAGGAGGAGATATAATCCACATATAATTAGACTAAACACAGAGTTAAGTTAGATAAGCGACTGCAGTTAGCGTGTTGAAATTACGGTTCATAAAATTTCATAGTCATGAACACAAAATGATTTTTTAAAAATCAATATGTTAAAATATTTCTGTGTATTCTTTATCTTTTTTTATTTCGTTTTCTTTTTCTTATTTCTTTTTGTTAATAATGTGTTTTATTATTGCGATAAATATAGTTTGGTAAAGTTAAGAAAGATTGATAGGCCAGGCTAGTTTACAGGCCATCGACATGTTCCCTAAAACTAAAAAGTCATTCAGTTACGGAATCTCTGTATCAAAAACAATTATGCATTTCTTTTTTTTTTTTGCGTGGCCGAGACGTTTCATTTTTGGGTTCTGTGTGTGTTTATGCAAAATCAGAACGCAAGAGGATTATTTGACAATGATGACTTTCCCAAATCAAACATTTTGACTCGGAAATATAACAAATAGATACATATCAGTCAAGAGTTTTGTGTAAAAGTTCCGTGACAAATTCAGCATTTCCGAGAAGCTCGTCAGGTGTGGCAAAATTCCAGACTTTGTTCCAAGTACTACAACGCGGCAGGATGCTAATTCGATAACTCTGGAGGCAGAAGGAATTTAGCAATAAACATAGACCTTTTTAGCCTGAACTTTTCTCTCTGGATGCCTCTTTTACACATAACTTGTTGTGACGCACTAAAAACGTAATCATTTTTTCTATAGGGATAAGGATGATTAAATTAACACGTACACAGTTCATTAATAAGAAAAGTGTTAATCATGCAGTTATTTGGCCTTCATAATTTCAATGAAACTGATGGACCACTGGATTGAAATTCGAGCACACAATATTACTCATTGTGTGCTAAAAACTATGCATGTTTGCCACTGTTTACGTTACGCACTTATTAAACCATCAACGCCAAATTAGGACAGTCTAAGAAAGCTATCTCTGAATGCCACGTGGAAAATATTACAGTAATGAAACACTTTACTTAATACCAGAACGCCATACGATCTTTGTGCCCGAACGCCGAGGAGATCAAAGATACTATATCAACTTCAGATCAAAACATCAAGAGTTCGTATTTAAATTATTAAGACAAAACTGAGAGGAAACGTAGAAGAGGTTTAGTAAAGAAGAGGAGAGAGAGAGAGAGAGAGGAGAAGAGAGAGAGAGAGAGAGAGAGAGAGGAGAGAGAGAGAGGAGAGAGAGAGAGAGAGAGAGAGAGAGAGAGAGAGAGGAGAGAGAGAAGAGAGAGTAGAGGAGAGGAGAGAGAGAGAGAGAGAGAGAGAGAGAGAGAGAGAGAGAGAGAGAGAGAATTCTTTATACCAGTGATCGTGTTCTCAAATCAAGTCGCTGTCCTTTTTTTTAGTATATTTCCTAGCGTGGGACCGTGCCCTGTGCAGCCCTTGGACCAAGTAGTGAGTTTGCTTCCTCATGAATAATTCCGTACCAATTATATTTACTGTACATAGCACGGTCGTTACAAGTAAACGAGGAAATACGGAAAAAATACTGTAAGAAAGACAATATTCCCATTGCTCTTTTTTTTTCTTTTTTTTTTTACAAACTTCATGAATCTTGAAAAGCAAACGATTT
>NC_051401.1:15781552-15784052 GCF_015228065.2 Penaeus monodon
CACACACACACACACACACACACATATATATATATATATATATATATATATATATATATATATATATATATATATATATATATATATGTATATATATATATATATATTTTTTTTTTTTTTTTTAACAGCCATTTATTCCACTGCAGAAAATCGACCTCTCTCAATTCATTATTTGAGAGGATATTTGGGAGTCTCACCCTTGCCTGATTGGATGCCCTTCCCAATCACCTGTGCCACGGCGGTGACTTCCCCTACGACACCTGCGTTTTGACTTCTCAAGGCGATATGTCGTTTTCTCGCCGTGAGATGGAGCTCGAGCGAACAGCCAGAGCGCAGGCATTTTTACGATGGCCGCGACGAGGAATTCAGGAGTCCAGTGCTCTATCCATTGGACCATCGCGGCAGTCATATATATATATATATATATAATATATATATATATATATATATATATATATATATATATATATATATATATATATATATATACATATATATAATATATATAATATATATATATATATATATATATATATTTTATATGTATATGTATATGTATATATATATATATATATATATATATATATATATATATATATATATATATATATATATATATATATATTATATATATATATATATACACACACGCACACCCACACACACACACACACGCACACACAGACACACACACAGACACACACACACACACACATATATATATATATATATATATATATATATATATATTTTTTTTTTTTTTTTTTTTTTTTTTTTTTTTAAGTGCCCTGTCCTACAAGGACGTTGGCGATCATGGATTTTCCGTGGCAATTTAGAGCGGTGGGTTGCCGTTGCCTTCCGCCCGGTGTTTTTATTGAGTCATCATCTCTATTTACCCAGTTCTGGGACCGGCACTGACTTGGGCTGGCTTGCCCACCCATTGTTCCTTGCCCAAGGGAACAACGCGCCGGCCGGTGACTCGAACCCTCGAACTCAGATTGCCGTCGTGACAGTCTTGAGTCCGATGCTCTAACCACTCGGCCACCGCGGCCTATATATATTATATATATATATATATATATATATATATATATATATATATATATATATATATATATATGTATATGTATATGTGTATATATATGTATAATATTTTATATAGTATATATATATATATATATATATATTATATATATATATATATATATATATATATTGCATAACAGAATATAAGATTACCGTGCATAAAGCACCCTATGGCATACGCACTATATTTACACCTTTCATATATTCGTATATAAAAACAGACATGAATATGTAAACGCATAAATCATTTATCCAAGTTTACATACCATACATACGTAAATGTTTACATCCTATATGAAGACTAACATGCGTACTTACCTAAAAACAGTTTGAAGAGAGATTTACTTTCACGCGCAACTACATGCATGTTTTGGCATCCATACCCGCCCTGCAGATGCCAGCGCGCCTAATCCCCTTGTGGTTCCCCAGCGGGTCAGTGGCGCTTGTGGTCTCCCAGCCTCGCCTGCAGCGCTCCCTCTCGCCCGTGATGGCCGCCAAGAAGCCGAGGGTCGTGCTCTCCTTCATCAGCTGGGACCACCGCCACCGGGACCTGAGAGGACTCCTGGCCCACGCCCTCAGCGCCAACGTGCACTTCGCCGACGGCTGCGTCCTCAACGCCATCGAGGTGGACGCGTCCGAGGAGATGGGAGGTAGGCCTCCTCGCTTTGTTCTCCTTTCCTCCTCCTGCTGCTTTTGATTCAGTTTCATTCTGAAGTATCGATGGTATACGTCTACACACACACACACACACACACACACACACACACACACACACACACACACACACACACACACGTTCTAGCATTATATGGACTTTGATGAAAATATATCTATACGAATGGCAGTGATAAACATTGCCAGGGTGATGAGAGAATATTCAGTGGTGGGGATCCTCACATTTAGGGTGCATCATCATACTATATGTGAGACTTTAATACAGTACTAGAAGTCTTAAGTAGAGCACAACGATGGTAAAAAATAATGGCGATTCCGAGAATACACGAAATCATTTCTTTAAACAGTTGTTAACTTAGAAAATACGTTGAAAGAAAGATTGAACTACATTCAGGATCTTTACTCACTCCTAAATTTAACACCCACGCTACCGAAATCAAGGCTTGTAGAATATGGATCTGAATCATAAAAGCTGTGACTGAGTAGATACATAAGGCTGTAGTGTGTTGGTGATTGACAGAACATGGGTCACTTACTGGTACCAGTCTAGCGTTTGTACTCGCAACCTTCACCAATATCATGTTAATATCAAAGGCCGTGTGACGTCAACTACCACATGGCCATCACAACCTAAGAATAATCATGATATATCTTACTCTGAATTAAAGATAACGTCATCGACGAGCTCTATCACGCCATCCCTTCTTACAAAATAGCTTTGTATTGCTAGAATTCCAAT
>NC_051401.1:15819280-15825903 GCF_015228065.2 Penaeus monodon
TTACCAGTCACAATAAGGATCAGTAGTCTATCATTAGTTTGAGGACCCTCTTCCTGGTGTTAATTGAAAATCATAGTGTGAAAGGTGCATATTTTTGTCCTCTTTCTTAATAATAAAGTTTTATTCTTTTTTAACATAAACTAATTTTGTGTAAACATTCATACATGTAAGAATATGTGGTATGTATATATATATATTATATATATATATATAATATATATATATATATATATATTAATATATGAATATTATATCATATATATATATATATATATTTATGTCACTGATACTGCTACTGCTTATTTCAATTGCTGCAGTCCTGCCAATACAATTTTTGATATTGCACCTGCTACCATTGCCACCACCAGTAATAACTGAAAAAGTACTCACATTCTTTATTAATCTTTTGAGTTTTATTTCATATCAACCGAACATCTACCAACAGGCCAAACAGCTTACAGTTTCGCAGTGACAAACAATTTTGCGACTATGCTTGTTACCTGCAAGAAAGTGGAGCATCTACAGCTGGTGTAAACGAAGGTATGTTTAGTCTCTAATTATGTTTGTGAATAAAAAAAAAGAAAATTAATGAATCATATACTGTGTGTGTAAACCTGGAGGATGAATGTAAATCCAGATGGGGAGAGAGGAAAGCAGAGGGAAAAGAGAGAAAAAAGAGATAAAAAGAGTATAAAGGAGAGTAGTCAAGACTTGAGGTGTTCCTGTATCCCACCGCTGCCTCAGCAGAGAGTAGTATTGTTCGGTGGCAGGCTGAGCGGGACAGAGGGAGGGAGTCCATCCATATCAACTTGACTTCTTAGCACTGAAAGAATGAAAAATTAATCTGCAAAGATTGTTTTGTTAATAGAATGTAATGAACAATCAGTGATGGGGCAAATGTATCTGAATATGATAACAGCATCTATTTTGTAAATCTGTATTAATTATCAATAGAAAAAACAACAGCGAAGATATGAGCAAAGAGATTGAGGAAAAAAGTAAAAGACAGAGATTGACATTTTTTTTTTTTTTAAGTAAAGGTGTTAACTAAACAAATGTTTCCACAGGTTCTATAAGCGGAAAGTGCGCCTTTGGTGAAATTGAATACAATACTGGGGATAACTGGTAAGTCTAAAGATATGTGTCTTCGGTGATCACAAATAACAGAAATGTTAACAGTTTCAGTAAAAAAAAATCACTGCCTAGTCCCAGAGGCTAATTGAATAAAAATATTACTGCCAGCCATGAAATATCTGGTGTAACTTTTTCCCCTGCCTCTTTTCACACGGACTTCTATCTGGGCAATGTAAATAAAAATAAGAGTAGTAGACTTTACAGGGGCCAAAGGAAGTAATTGTAGCATCTTAGGGCGTTCCTGTGACATACATATGGGTAGTATTTGTGGGCCGCATAACTATGATATGTATGCTATGCCAGTCTATGCTAGATGGACTATCGCCTATTTTAAAGCCAGGACATGTATTGGAGATCTATTATTTATGTTATGTATAATTTGTTTCTGTAAAGGGTCAGCGATTTTTACGAATTAAGACATGTATTTGTTACTTAGTTTCTAAAAGGTCTACATAAGTATTGCATAACTTTTTAGTTTCTTAAAGTTAATGAAGTTAAATAAGAATAAAAGTTAATAGATGGAAGTGAGAGAGAGGAGAGAGGGGAGGGGCAAACATTCAGAGACAGAAACAGTCATGCTATGTCTTGTAGCAGCATTCTAGTTACAGCAGTTACATCTTGCGACGTACTGCCGAGTTATGACTTCTCGCAGCTCGTCTATTAGACCTTTAATGCATGCTTCCCCACCCCCATTTCTGGTTCATATATGGGTTCTGAGGATTTTGAACATGAAACAGAACAACAGACAGGTCAGTTCAATCTCTGAACCCTTGTTGTCCGGGATGCCATCCAGCTCACCTTTGGGACTTATGCCACTTGCAGCATCCAGCTATCAGAGTGGGACCTCACAACCCACTCCTAATAATGTTAAAGGCACATAATCTAAAAGTTAGGATGTACACGAGTGGTCCTAAATTGATAGGAACGCAGTGAATCACTCACACACACCACTTGCTCACTAGAGAGAGAATACCTGTAACAGCCTGGTGTTTGACCTGCACACAACACACGATAACAGGTGTGTCATGCCACACCCTATAACCACGTACCGATTCGTCGCCAGCAGAACACATCCCCCGACCCACTGTTTAGTCCTGACTGATCGACAGTGGACCACTCATAAGATCATTCAAAGAATCAAATTGCGCCTTTTTAACCCCAACGGAGCCTCTCCCCGCAGGGCGAAAATGGAACTGCTTGTGACCTGTGTGGGGACCTGCGACACCCAGAGCTTGAATGTGTCCTGCGGTAAGACTTGCCTCGGGCAGTCGCTAATTGGCTCTTTCTGGCTGCTCACATATCTATCTATATGTATTTATATATGTGTATGTATACAAATGTGTACATATATAAATATATATTATATATATATAATATATATATATATATATATATATATATATGATATATATATATATATATTATGTATGTATTTATGTATACGTGTGTGGAATTATGTCGAACAAATTGCAAGTAGAACAACGATTTACCTAATATTATGCAACTCATGCGAGTGTGAGCACGCACGCGGTATGACTTTCCCATTTCTCATTTACAGAAGCACTGACTAGCACAGTACAAAGTACTGTTATGACTACTTCAACAGGTGAAGCCACAACCACAGTAGCAGCAATAACAACAACCGCAGCAAACACATTTATGACAATAAGCACACTTACACCGCCAGCCACGGTTACAACGAGCACGACCGAGTTTCAGCCTCCCGTGACAGGTAGGGGGACCTCGAACTCTGGAAAGTGCGCGCGCGCGCGCGTGCGTGCGTGTGTGTGTGTGTGTGTGTGTGTGTGTGTGTGTGTGTGTGTGTGTGTGTGTGTGTGTTTTTGTGTGTGTGTGTGTGTGTGTGTGTGTTTTTTGAACTGTTACTTTCATGTTTTTAGTGTAGAAGTGCACTTTGATAATCTCGATCATTTCCCACTGTTATACATTCTTTATACATAACAGAAATGTTAATTATTTTAATATATATTATCATCAGCAGCACACACACACCAACACACACACACACACACACACACACACACACACACACACACACATACACACACACACACACACACACACACACACACACATATATATATATATATGTGTGTGTGTGTGTGTGTGTGTGTGCAGCATGGCCACCATATAATAAAAACACAACATTATCTTGGGTTTGAGAGTTAATGGCACTACATCGAGGGTGCAATACTCTTTGATACTTAGAGATCTAGAAATTTTACTGTAAAAGCTGATTACCTACAAAATTATCATTTATACTAGCATGAAAAAAAAAATAGATATATATATATATGTATACATATACATGTATATATACAATAATATATATATATATATATATATAGATATATATATATATAGATATATATATAGTATATATAAGTACATAATCATATAGATATATAAATTATTAAAATATAGCTTATATATAAGTACACACACACATATATACAACAGCAAATATATACAAACACACACACACACACACACACACACACAAACACACACACACAACACACAATAATATAATAACATACATGCAAAAATATAAAAACACACCACAACAAACACCACACACACACACAACACACACAACACACACACACACACACCCACACACACACACACCAACACACAACACACACATGTATATATATATATATAATATATATATATATATATATATATATATATATATATATATATATATATGTATATTATATTTATAATATATTATTATATTATATATTATATATATATATATATATCTATATATATATATATATATATATATATATATATATATATATATATATATAATTATTATATTGTGTGTGTTGTGTTGTGTGTGTGTGTGTTTGTGTGTGTTATGTGTGTGTTGTGTGTTGTGGGTGGGGTGGTGTGTGTGTGTGTGTGTTGTTCGTGTTGTGGTGTTAAATATGTATGCATATATATATGCATATATTATATACTATATAGACATATATATACATATATATACAAACAATAAAAAAATCATACAGCAACATTATACACACACACGTGTTTATATATATACATATATTTATTTATAATATGTATATATTAGAAACCCTTTCTAAAAAATATTAATATAATATACATATATATATATATATATATAAAATTTTATATATATATAAAATATATATATATAAAATTTTATATATCCAGCCATGAGTTTTCCTCATGGCGAATCTCAGGCAGAACCTGGGCCCCATCTCTAACTCCTCGCAAATAAATCTCATCGAGCTGCCCAAGCCTTGTCCTTTAGGTCGCCCACGGGCCTCCACCACCAGGATTGTCTGTAGAGAGACAACTGATGAACAGGGTTATCCATGGGAACCGAGACTTACAAAGCCTCAAGACAAGGCACTAAATGTCGCCCAGGTTTCGCTTCCATGAAGCAAAACTAAGCTGTATCAAGACATTGAAGACACGTGGTTTGGTCCCTCTCCAATGGTATCGACATCTCCAAATGCTCTTGTTAATCGAATTCATGGCTTCTGCTGCCAGATCAATTCATCTGACTTCTTTATACTGACAGCCCAGAGATATAGACTGTGCTATCAATGTATGAAAACCTCTCTGCGACTTGAACATCCTCGCCGCAAGCATGGATCGACAAAATGGGTTCCCCTAACATATCCCCAAATCATGAATCTTTGTCTTGGGTCAGGAGACCTCTATAGCTAAAGGGGTTTGCGTCATTGCTAAAGCATCAAAAGCTGTCACCAGTGATTCCAGAGGGCTCAGGATAGCATATCTTGGTAAAGCCAAAGGGCTGAGACCTGATATTGCCCAGTGTTGCTCCACACTGACTTTGGATAGTAGCTTTGCCATATCCAGTCCATGAAAAAGCTGAAAAGTGTTGGGGAAAGGACACAGCCTTGCCTCACCCTGAATTAACAGGGAGAAGTTTACGGGGCCCCCCCCCACCTTACAGCATTTCACTACTGGTATACAGGCTTGCTATTGGGCAAATAATCCGTGTCAGAATTCCCATAAGTCTCAGAACCTCCCATAGTGATTCTCGATGCACTGAGTTAAATGCCTTCTTGATGTAGGCTGCAAGCAACCCACGACCGAACTCACGACACCGTTCCACAATTACTCAAAGTGATAAGATACAGTCTATTGCATACTTGCCACAAGTGAATTCAGTCTGCTCCAGTCTCTGATGCCTTAGTAGGTGGTCACAGATCTGCTTCAGAAGAATGTGGGCAAAAACCTTGCCTGGTAGGCTGAGCAGTGTAATGCTACAGTAGTTGCTACAGTACCACTGATCCCTTTTCCCGTTCCAGGGAGTGATGACCACGCCCCTTAACAGGTCAGGGGGGGATGGAACCAGACTGCCAGATGGCAGTCAAGACTACATGCAAGCCCTGTGCCATAGGTTTAACCCTGCCTGCAGCTTAGAAATTGCTATCCTAACCTCAGTTAGGGTAAGAAGTTCCTCAATGATGGGTGGGTCCGGCACAGGCATTGTGATACCACTTGCATCCAAGCTAACTTTTGGAGGGTCTACCTGGCACAGCTGCTCAAAATGCTCAGCCCAACGTTCACGAACCCCAACATGATCAATGTCAATCCACTGTGAGGAGGGCTTAGAGATCAGCTTTCTCAGAGCTTGATAAGCAGGGTGAAGGTCATTTACCAAGAAATGGCTTTCATCCTCCTCAGCAAGATGCTGATGAACTGTTCCTTGTCCCTTCTCAGCAGTGCCCAAGTCCTATGCACCAAAAAGCGAGACAAGTCCCTGATTGCCATTCAGCAGAGCCATGTGACATGCTTCAGTGGCCTCCAATGTCTCCAAATTAAATTCAGCCTTGCCCTCAGGCGTACACCAGTGGACTCCTGCACTGCTTCAAGTTCTTCATGCTTGATGGATCTCCACAGAGCAACTGAGTCTGTCAGGTTTTCAAGTTCTGTGAATCAATCAGAGATTGCCATGGCGAACTCACGGGCACACTCCTCCCTCAGGGACAAGGAGTTCTGAAGTGGACCTGTAGGGTAGCCACTACCAGCCTATGGTCAGTGCCACAGAACTCGGCACTCCGGTAAACCTTGCAATTCTGAAGGATCCTCTATCAAGTGCTGACAAGAATGTGGATGATTTCCTTGGCCACAGTACCCATATCACTATACCATGTCCAGCGTGCGGGTTAGAGCACTGATACCAGGAGCCAGAATCCTATCTCTGGACTAGCAAAGTCCCAGAGAAGGAGGTGTTCTCACTTGCGATCAGCTCCCGGGCCATGGGGCGACAGACATCTCGTAGACAGGTCTATTACAGCCGGATACCGCATTGAAGTCACCCAGAATAATGTGATGTCTGTCGGGCATTGTCTGCTCTGAATGTGAGTTGCGTAGAATGTTCTTCACATCGGTTCGAAACATGGTGGAGCGTACACAGCAATAGACACGAAGCCAAAGTTGCTCACCCATTC
>NC_051401.1:15836003-15838503 GCF_015228065.2 Penaeus monodon
ATATATATTATTATATATAACATAGAATACACGTGTGTGTGTGTGTGTATATATATATATAATATATATATTATATAGTATAAATATATATATATAGATATGAATATATATATGAATATATATTAAGATAATAGTACAAAATAAATAAACACACACAACACACAAAGCACATTACATCTGCCTTTATCCCATTTTTATATGGGGTCGCCATGACTATGTTTGTAGTTCTGGCAGATATCTTTTATGGCCGGATGCCCTTCCTGACGTTAACCCTCTCTATTTTCCCGGGCTAGGGACCGGCACTGACTTTGGCAGGCTTACCCAAACAGTGGCTAGGTAGGCAATCGAGGTGAAGTTCCTTGCCCAAGGGAACAACGCGCCGGCTGGTGACTCGAACCCTCGAACTCAGATTGCCTTCGTGACAGTCTTGAGTCCGATGCTCTAATCACTCGGCCACCGCGGTCTCAAAATCGTTCGAACTATCGTAGCACATATAAATATGTGTGTGTGTGTGTGTGTGTGTGTGTGTGTGTGTGTGTGTGTGTGTGTGTGTGTGTGTGCGTGTGTGTGTGTGTGTGTGTGTGTGTGTGTGTGTGTGTGTGTGTGTGTGTGTGTGTGTGTGTGTGTGTGTGTGTGTGTGTGTGTTTATTAATATACATGTATACATATTCATACATACATATATACATACATGCATACATACATACATACATACATACATACATACATACATACATACATACATATATATATATATATATATATATATATATATATATATATATATATATATATATATATATATATATATATATATATATATATATATACATATTATATATATATATATATATATATATATATATATATATATATATATATATATATATATATATGTACATATATATATATATGTATATATAACGAAACTGCCTAATCAGCTGCCGAATCACTTCCCTGATTCCTAATGCTCAACGAAACCTATCAACTGTTTGCTTGTTGTTTGTTGTACTTACCCCTCCCCCCCTCTTTCCCTTCCCATGGGGGAAGGACGAAGGTAAGACGAAGATGGTAAGACGTGTAAGGGAAGACATGCAGGACGAACGTAAGCCGTGCGGTGAGGATTTTTAAAATATTTACTGGAGATTGCTTGTGCCTGGATTTTCTTCATGTAATGGGCGAAAGTGCCATAGTGGGATATAGTTTTCATCCGGAAGGGGAGTGATTGTCTCAGGTGCCATCGGTGCCATCACTGCCTGTACGTCCCCAAGCGGCACTCCGCAAGCAGGGAGGTGAGTCACCATCATGCTGAGCCAAGAATTATGAACAACCAATTGTGAATTATCCGTTATTTACGAATTATTGTATTTGAAATATATTCGAACCTATTTTAATGTTAATTAACTGGAATAAACAAGTTGGAATTGACTGCAGCTTACCTTGACACCACGCGTATTTGATTTTATTATTATTATATATATATATATATATATATATATATATATATATATATATATATATATATATATATATATATATACATATATATGTGTGTGGTGTGTGTGTGTGTGGTGTGTTGAATTTTTTTTTTTTTTTTTTAAAAAAAAAAAAAAAAAAAAAAAAAAAAAAAAAAAACGCGTGGTGTAAAGGAAAGCTGCAGTCATTCCAATTGGTTTTATTCCAGTTAATTTTAACTTTAAAAATGGGTTCGAATAATTTAAAATACAAATTCGAAAAATAACGGAAAATTCAAAATTGGTTGTTCAAAATTTTCTTGGTCAGCATGATGGTGACTCACCTCCCTGCTTGCGGTGCCGCTTGGGGACGTACGGCAGTGATGGCACCGAGGGCCCCTGAGACAATCACCCCCCTTTCCCGGATAAAAAACTATACCCCACTATGGCACTTTCCCCCCTTTACATGAAGAAAATCCGGCACAAGAAATCTCCAGTAAATTTTTTAAAAAAACCCTCACCGCACGGCTTACGTTCGCCCTGATGTCTTCCCTTACACGTCTTCCCAAATTTTGTTTACCTCGCCTTCCCCCATGGGAAGGAAGAGGGGGGGAGGGTAAGTACAAAAAACAACAAGCAAACAGTTGATGGTTTCTTTGACATTAGGAATCGGGGAAGTGATTCGGCAGCTGTTTAGGCAGTTTCGTTATAATACATATATATATATATGTACAATATATATATAATATATATATATAAAAATATTTATATAATAAAATATATATATTTTATGTATGATGTAATTAATATATATTATATATATATAAAATATATAATTTATTATATATTATTATGTATATATATATCTATATAATATATATATATATATATATATATATATATATATATATTTATTATATTTGTATGCATGTTATGATAAATAAATAAATTAAAAAATATATATAAAAAATGTTTGCGTGTGTATTTTTTTATAAACACACCACCATACTATATAAAAATGAAATATATATATTTATATAATTATT
>NC_051401.1:15853503-15861003 GCF_015228065.2 Penaeus monodon
CACATGGACAACATATAACACAAAAAGCCTTTTTTGTAACATCCCGAAACCTCTAACACGTTGACACATTGTTTCAAGTTGTATTATGGTCACTACAAAGTACGATATAATCTTGTACTCACATACAAAGTTTTGAGAAAAGGTGGAGTTACCATTTTTATTTCACGTAAAAAAGTCAGTAGAAAACCATCAAAGTACTTAATATGCTGGTATGACTTTTGAATTACAAGCAAAACATCGTGGAAGCTTCAAATAAAATGGAAACGTACCTGACTACTCTGCAACTCATATTGTTTATACACAACTCTTCGCTTCACAAGGCTATGGAAAGTTAAATATATTTAGCCAAAAAGTTTTTTTCATTATTATTATTATTATTATTATTATTATTATTATTATTATTATTATTATT
This sequence comes from Penaeus monodon, assembly GCF_015228065.2. Taxonomy (NCBI): domain Eukaryota; kingdom Metazoa; phylum Arthropoda; class Malacostraca; order Decapoda; family Penaeidae; genus Penaeus; species Penaeus monodon. Next base: position 15,853,916 of record NC_051401.1, read on the forward strand.
ATTATTATTATTATTATTATTATTATTATTATTATTATTATTATTATCACATACATTGTTCTCCGTACTAAAAATGTAAGTTGCATAATGTTTTGCATCATCGCATCCACCAAGAGTGTCCAAATCAGACAACTGGGTAATTCCAATGATCACGGACATTTACTTGATTTATTGAATGAATCATATCAACATATCTAGATACACAGCATTTTATCATATATTTGCGAGCCAGAAAGTCTATATCATAGACGTACAGAATGATTTTGAATACATTCATCCCACCGAAGTCAACATCACGTCATATAACTCGGACACGTTAATGTCTTTTGTTGGCCGTTCCAGCGACCGTCATGATTGACTTCAAATCTTAGCCGTATATAGTGACCATATATTTGATGTACTGCTAAAAAGGCACAGAAACGCTTTATGCACCTTTGCAATAAAAAGTTTATCAAGAAACTTTCGATGCGATTCGTAATCATTGATAATATAAATCCTTTTTGAGAATACATGAAATATATCTGAAAAATATCAAGGCGAAGATATAACATTTGGTACAAAATGAAAAAATGTTTTAACAGGTTCCAATAATGTACGCGTAAAAGGCAAACATGTATCAGAGTGTATCAAAGTGTACAAAAAGAGCCTAAAACATATAGAACACGTAGCTTGCAACACACTTGTACGTCCAACACACGGGTATTGCACAACAGTGTGGGACCCATACATTTATTTATGTTTTTCTTCATTATTATTATTTATGCATGCCGGCCCTCAAAATGCTGAAGCGTCAGACTTTAAAACCATGTATGTAGCAGACTACAAGATTACTATGCATCATTCTTCATGTCATCTCGCTTCTTGATATTTCTTTTTGAGTCATTTTGTCCCTTTAATCTCAGAGCTTCCAGGATGACGTCATTGAATGTGCAACTGATCTTGCTGTGTCTGCTTTGGCACAGGGCTACGGCCAGTAAGTATTTTCTGTGTACACGAATATAATCCATATAGTGTTGTTTTTATACTTAATTATTTCAATTGTATCAAAGATCATCTTCCCTTTATAATTTCCTGCGATGCCTTTCTTCCCCAGCCATCCAGGAATCGGCTGCTGCAGGAAACATAAATCAAGTGCAGACCTTTTTGGACAATGGAGTCAGCATCGATAATGTAGCTCAGGGTAAATACTGTTTCCTGTTTAGTCCTTTTTCAACTGTTGCAGCAACTGCTTTTTATTTCTTGCTAAAGGTGCCACAAAAGCACACTGCCAGCACCCATTGAAGTATCATATGGGTACGTTATCTGTATGTAGGAAGAACGATAGCGTAGAAGGCAAGCGTAGGGAATAAAGCGAAATAGCGTAAGTGTAGTGTGTATGCGTGCGTGCGTACGTGCGTGTGGTATATCTGTATGGTGCGAAAGTATAACGTCGTACATGTGATTATGGTCGTGTGTGTGCGTGTGTGTGTGTGTGTGTGTGTGTGTGTGTGTGTGTGTGTGTGTGTGTGTGTGTGTGTGTGTGTGTGTGTGTGTGTGTGTGTGTGTGTCTACACAGTATATTTGTATATATATACAGTGTATACGTATATTATATATATATATATATATATATATATATATATATATATATATATATATATATGTGTGTGTTGTGTGTGTGTGTGTGTGTGTGTGTGTGTGTGTGTGTCTGTGTCTGTGTGTGTGTGTGTGTGTGTGTGTGTGTGTGTGTGTGTGTGTCTACACAGTATATTTGTGTATATATATACAGTGTATACGTATATATATATATATATATATATATATATATATATATATATATATATATATATATATATATATGTGTGTGTGTGTGTGTGTGTGTGTGTGTGTGTGTGTGTGTGTGTGTGTGTGTGATATATGTATGGTCGTGCGTGCGTGCGTGCGTGTGTGTGTGTGTGTGTGTGTGTGTGTGTGTGTGTGTGTGTGTGTGTTGTGTGTGTGTGTGTGTGTGTGTGTGTGTGTGTGTGTGTGTGTGTGTGTGTGTGTGTGTGTGTGTGTGCGGTGCGTGCGTGCGTGCGTGCGTGCGTGCGGGCGTGCGTGCGTGCGCGCGCGTGTGTGTGTGTGTGTGTGTGTCTGCGTGCGTGTGTGCATGTGTATATATATATATATATATATATATATATATCAAGACGGAGTCAAGCTGGAACTGGTTCCTGCCCAGACTTAATACATAATCAATGAAAATGATAGAATAAGATTTTTGATATTTACATTTACTCTCACCCTTGTTATTTTACAAAAGGCCGGACTGCGCTGACAGCAGCGGTAGAGAACAACCAGTACGCTATGGTCGAATTCCTGCTCGATGCAGGCGCCAACATCGACCTGCCAAGAACTAATGGTGAGTAACAGCAGTGAGTACAGGACGACCACCAACAAGCATCCAACCACAACGACTAGGTTTCAATCCACCTTTAGTGCAGTTTCATTCAGCATAGGGAAAATAGCATGCTTATTATTGTCATTATTATTGTTATCTTTATTATCATTACTATTATTACCATTATTGTCATTAATATTACTATTAGTGATTTTGTCATCATTATCATTTTATTATACTTTATAAATTTTTTATTTGATAAACTGAACAATCATTTGATAAACCGAACAAGCTGGTGCCATTTTAAAATATCATATATATATATATATATCACCTTTGAAATTCACTGATATGCTTTCTGCTCTACAACAAATTCTATAATTCCTTTGACATTTTCTAATAATACAAGTGAATATAAAGTGGATCTAAATGGTTACTAAAACATTAATCAGACAGAAGATCCCAGAACACGTACTATTTCTTTAACACTAAGATTTCTTACATTTTCTTTTCCTCTTGACTCCTAACCCTTTTCCCACTTTCTCTCGTCCTTGACTTCTTCCCTTGCTTGTTCTTTCTCTCCCCTTTGACTCCTCCCCATTCTCTAGTTTTCTCTCACTGGTCTCCTTTCCTCTTTCTCGTTCTTTCTCTGTTCTTTGACTCCTCCCCCTTGTTCTTTATCTCTTCTTTGACTCCTCCTTCTCTAGGTGTTTCTCCCTTGACTCGTCCCTATTCTTTCGTTCAATCCTTGACTCCTTCCCTCTTTCTCATTCTTTCTCTCTCCCTTGATTCCTCCCCTTCTCTCGCTCTTTCTCTCTCCCTTAATTCCTTCCTTCTCGTTCTTTCTCTCTTCCTTGATTTCTCCCTGTACTCTCTCAAGCGAATTTCTAAGACCGAGTTTCCTTTCAGGCCGAACTCCAATCATGCTGGCTTCCATAAATGGCTTTTACGACATTGCCGTGCTCTTGATAGAAAGAGGTGCCAATCTGGAGCTGGAGGCTGGCGGTAAGCACTACGTGTTAGTTACTTAGACCGTGTCGGTTAGTTTGGCTGTGTGCTACTTTGGCCGTTTGTTAGTCTCTCCGTATTAGTTAATTAGACCCTGCCTGTTAGTTTCACCGTGCTTCTTAGTTTTAGCCGCTAATCTCAAATAAACTGGATCTGAAACACGCCATTGAGACCCGTCCAGTTTACGTCATGGACAGTACAACACAGCATCGTATGAAAATGGGCACAGCGATGCCACGGCGTGTTGCCACTCTCGAAACGCGTAAAAATGCTCATGGACGGCATTCACGTCTTCAATATGGTATTATGATTAGCCTTTTGCAATGCCTTAAAGTCTAGCTAGATAATGAGTTACAAGACGTTTTTGCTATCCAACAGGGAAAGTGAAAGTGAAAGATGTGCTCATTTTCCGTCTACCTTCTTTGCTCGTTCAAAATTCCCAGTTATCCCGGTCACTTATTCTCGCAAAATCTGGACACGACAACTGCTGTAAACATAGATCTGCACAAACACAGTAGTATAGACGTAAACAAAGCCAGGTGGAAAACAAAACATTTTCATTCTTTCTTTTTTTTATGATGCCCTACATGTTAGGACCTGGACTAATGGCTATGTGATGTAGAGAACAAGGGGAGACCCCAGGTACTCCAATGAAAGGAGAAGTAAATAACTCGTAGGGCAAACATTTGAAAAGAACTCGCATGATTAACACTTCAACATGCAACTGGATTCAGTAGACGGTCTTGGACAGTTCAGAAGCAAATTGAGAGACGAACGATATTGTCTTTGAGCAAATGTTTGGATCATTGACCACTTACAATGGAAACTAGCACGGTTTCTGTGAACTAGTGTGATCAAATGGAAGGAAATTGCTTCCTGGGAATTACTACCTAGTAGTAGGATTACCTACCACACTGAGCAATGCGTTTGGAGCCGCTGGTGATTTTATGAGAGAACAGATTATAGTGATGTAAATAATGGTTATTTGTAATAATAAATTATCTCTGATAGGAATTCTGCATATACAAATAGTAACTGAGTAAGGAAAAGCTGAGTGCAGCCTTTCTTATCGTGTGCTGCTGGTATCGAAGTTTATGGTCTCCTGAAATCACAGACTCACAAAGGAGATTGCCTTACCAGTCACAATAAGGATCAGTAGTCTATCATTAGTGTGAGGACCCTCTTCCTGGTGTTAATTGAAAATCATAGTGTGAAAGGTGCATATTTGTCCTCTTTCTTTAATAATAAAGTTTTATTCTTGTTTAACATAAACTAATGGTGTGTAAACATTCATACATGTAAGAATATGTGGTATGTATATATATATATATATATATATATATATATATATATATATATATATGAATATATATATATATACATATATATATATATTTATGTCACTGATACTGCTACTGCTTATTTCAATTGCTGCCAGTCCTGCCAATACAATTTTTGATATTGCACCTGCTACCATTGCCACCACCAGTAATAACTGAAAAAGTACTCACATTCTTTTATTAATCTTTTGAGTTTTATTTCATATCAACCGAACATCTACCAACAGGCCAAACAGCTTACAGTTTCGCAGTGACAAACAATTTTGCGACTATTGCTTGTTACCTGCAAGAAAGTGGAGCATCTACAGCTGGTGTAAACGAAGGTATGTTTAGTCTCTAATTATGTTTGTGAATAAAAAAAAAGAAATTAATGAATCATATACTGTGTGTGTAAACCTGGAGGATGAATGTAAATCCAGATGGGGAGAGAGGAAAGCAGAGGGAAAGAGAGAAAAAAAGAGATAAAAAGAGTATAAAGAAGAGTAGTCAAGACTTGAGGTGTTCCTGTATCCCACCGCTGCCTCCAGCAGAGAGTAGTATTGTTCGGTGGCAGGCTGAGCGGGACAGAGGGAGGCGAGTCCATCCATATCAACTTGACTTCTTAGCACTGAAAGAATGAAAAATTTAATCTGCAAAGATTGTTTTGTTAATAGAATGTAATGAACAATCAGTGATGGGGCAAATGTATCTGAATATGATAACAGCATCTAGTTTTGTAAATCTGTATTAATTATCAATAGAAAAAACAACAGCGAAGATATGAGCAAAGAGATTGAGGAAAAAAGTAAAAGACAGAGATTGACATTTTTTTTTTTTTTAAGTAATGGTGTTAACTAAACAAATGTTTCCACAGGTTCTATAAGCGGAAAGTGCGCCTCTGGTGAAATTGAATACAATACTGGGGATAACTGGTAAGTCTAAAGATATGTGTCTTCGGTGATCACAAATAACAGAAATGTTAACAGTTTCAGTAAAAAAAAATCACTGCCTAGTCCCAGAGGCTAATTGAATAAAAATATTACTGCCAGCCATGAAATATCTGGTGTAACTTTTCCCCTGCCTCTTTTCACACGGACTTCTATCTGGGCAATGTAAATAAAATAAGAGTAGTAGACTCTCACAGTGGCCAAAGGAAGTAATTGTAGCATCTTAGGGCGTTCCTGATGACATACATATGGGTATGTAATTGTGGGCCGCATAACTATGATAATGTATGCTATGCCAGTCTATGCTAGATGGACTATCGCCTATTTTAAAGCCAGGACATTGTATTGGAGATCTATTATTTATGTTATGTATAATTTGTTTTCTGTAAAGGGTCAGCGATTTTTTACGAATTAAGACATGTATTTGTTACTTAGTTCTAAAAGGTCTACATAAGTATTGCATAACTTTTTAGTTTCTTAAAGTTAATGAAGTTAAATAAGAATAAAAGTTACATAGATGGAAGTGAGAGAGAGAGAGAGGGGAGGGGGCAAACATTCAGAGACAGAAACAGTCATGCTATGTCTTGTAGCAGCATTCTAGTTCACAGCAGTTACATCTTGCGACGTACTGCCGAGTTATGACTTCTCGCAGCTCGTCTATTAGACCTTTAATGCATGCTTCCCCCACCCCCATTTTCTGGTTCATATATGGGTTCTGGAGATTTTGAACATGAAACAGAACAACAGACAGGTCAGTTCAACCTCTGAACCCTTGTTGTCCGGGATGCCATCCAGCTCACCTTTCGGGACTTATGCCACTTGCAGCATCCAGCTATCAGAGTGGGACCTCACAACCCACTCCTAATAATGTTAAAGGCACATAATCTAAAAGTTAGGATGTACACGAGTGATCCTAAATTGATATGAACGCAGTGAATCACTCACACGCACCACTTGCTCACTAGAGAGAGAATACCTGTAACAGCCCTGGTGTTTGACCTGCACACAACACACGATAACAGGTTGTGTCATGCCACACCCTATAACCACGTACCGATTCGTCGTCAGCAGACACATCCCCCGACCCACTGTTTAGTCCTGACTGATCGACAGGCCTCAAATTTCAAAGAAATCAAATTGCGCCTTTTTAACCCCAACGGAGCCTCTCCCCGCAGGTGCGAAAATGGAACTGCTGTGACCTGTGCAGGGACCTGCGACACCCAGAGCTTGAATGTGTCCTGCGGTAAGACTTGCCTCGGGCAGTCGCTAATTGGCCTCTTTCTGGCTTGCTCACTCATATCTATCTATATGTATTTATATATGTGTATGTATACAAATGTGTACATATATAATATATATATATATATATATATATATATATATATATATATATATATATATATATATATATATATATATATATATGTATTTATGTATACGTGTGTGGAATTTATG
>NC_051401.1:15863503-15876003 GCF_015228065.2 Penaeus monodon
AACCTCTGCGACTTGAACATCCTCGCCGCAAGCATGGATCGACAAAATGGGTTCCCCTAACATATCCCCAAATCATGAATCTTTGTCTTGATCCAGGAGACCTCTATAGCTAAGGGCTTTGCGTCATTGCTAAATGCATCAAGAGCTGTCACCAGTGATTCCAGAGACTCAGGATAGCAATATCATTGGTAAAGCCAAGGTCTGAGACCTTGATATTGCCCAGTGTTGCTCCACACTGACTTTGGATAGTAGCTTTGCCCATTATCCAGTCCATGCAAATGCTGAAAAGTGTTGGTGAAAGGACACAGCCTTGCCTCACCCCTGAATTAACAGGGAAGAAGTTTGACGGGCCCCCACCACACCTTACAGCATTTTCACTACTGGTATATAGGCTTGCTATTGGGCAAATAATCCGTGTCAGAATTCCCATAAGTCTCAGAACCTCCCATAGTGATTCTCGATGCACTGAGTTAAATGCCTTCTTGATGTAGGCTGCAAGCAACCCACGACCGAAATCACGACGCCGTTCCACAATTACTCAAAGTGATAAGATACAGTCTATTGCATACTTGCCACAAGTGAATTCAGTCTGCTCCAGTCTCTGATGCCTTAGTAGGTGGTCACAGATCTGCTTCAGAAGAATGTGGGCAAAAACCTTGCCTGGTAGGCTGAGCAGTGTAATGCCACAGTAGTTGCTACAGTACCACTGATCCCTTTTCCCGTTCCAGGGAGTGATGACCACGCCCCTTAACAGGTCAGGGGGGGATGGAATCAGACTGCCAGATGGCAGTCAAGACTACAGGCAAGCTCTGTGCCATAGGTTTAACCCTGCCTGCAGCTTAGAAATTGCTATCCTAACCTCAGTTAGGGTAAGAAGTTCCTCAATGATGGGTGGGTCCGGCACAGGCATTGTGATACCACTTGCATCCAAGCTAACTTTTGGAGGGTCTACCTGGCACAGCTGCTCAAAATGCTCAGCCCAACGTTCACGAACCCCAACATGATCTGAAATGAAATGTCAATCCACTGTGAGGAGGGCTTAGAGTTCAGCTTTCTCAGAGCTTGGTAAGCAGGGTGAAGGTCATTTACCAAGAAATGGCTTTCATCCTCCTCAGCAAGATGCTGATGAACTGTTCCTTGTCCCTTCTCAGCAGTGCCCAAGTCCTATGCACCAAAAAGCGAGACAAGTCCCTGATTGCCATTCAGCAGAGCCATGTGACATGCTTCAGTGGCCTTCAATGTCTCCAAATTAAATTCAGCCTTGCCCTCAGGCGTGCACCAGTGGACTCCTGCACTGCTTCAAGTTCTTCATGCTTGATGGATCTCCACAGAGCAAATGAGTCTGTCAGGTTTTCAAGTTCTTTGAATCAATCAGAGATTGCCATGGCGAACCCACGGGCACACTCCTCCCTCAGTCTGTCCATAGTGAAACACCCTAGAGTGGGCACTGGAGGACCAAGGAGTTCTGAAGTGGACCTGTAGGGTAGCCACTACCAGCCTATGGTCAGTGCCACAGAACTCGGCACTCCGGTAAACCTTGCAATTCTGAAGGATCCTCTATCAAGTGCTGACAAGAATGTGGATGATTTCCTTGGCCACAGTACCCATATCACTATACCATGTCCAGCGATGCGGGTTAGAGCACTGATACCAGGAGCCAGAAATCCTTATTCTCTGGGACCTAGCAAAGTCCCAGAGAAGGAGGCTGTTTTCACTGTTGCGATCAGCTCCCGGGCCATGGGGGCCGACAGACATCTCGTTGACAGGTCTATTACAGCCGGATACCGCATTGAAGTCACCCAGAATAATGTGAATGTCTCGTCGGGGGCTATTGTCTGCTCTGAATGTGAGTTTGACGTAGAATGCTTCTTTCACATCGAGTTTCGAAACATCGGTAGGAGCGTACACAGCAATAAGACACACGAAGCCAAAAGTTTGCTTCACTCCCATTGCCATAATACGCTCATTAACCAGTGTTACCTCGACTACCTAGGCTTGAAGTCGGCTGGAGATGGCAATGGCTACTCCCTGGAGGTGATGACCATCGCCGCGGCCCACCCACCAATACTGATCGTGCCGTTGCCAGGTCTTCTTACCGCCGAGAGGTCAGCCATATCAACTCCCAACCGCACCAATTCTCTCGATAGCAGAGGTAACCACTCGTCCTGCCGCCTGAGGTTAAGCCTCGGGCGGTCGCTCCTGCTGCCACAAATAAAGGGGGTCGGCAGGCTGTGGGTCCGCCTGTGGAGTTCCCTTGGGCTTTGCTCCACAGGCCTCATGTTGGGTTGGTGCTTGCCAGGGAGCAGGCGGGAAGAGTATGTGTGCATATATATATATATTATATATATATATTTTATATATATATATAATATTATATATAAATTATATATATATATATATATATATATATATATATATATATATATATATATATATATATATATATATATATATATATAACATATATATATAATATATACATATACATATACATATATATACATATATATATATACATATAGGCTATATATAAGTGTATATATACCTTGTATATGTATATGTATATATATATATATATATATATATATATATATATATATATATATATATATAGAGGTTACACACACACACACACACACACACACACACACACACACACACACACACACACACACACACACACACACACACACACACACACACACACACACACACACACACACACACACACATATATATATATAATGTACTTTTACAATAAAACCTTGAAATCTAAATAATCCAGTATTCGAACACGACTGTTGGGATCAAGGTAACGAGTCTTTCGAACAAAAAGAAATCACTCGCCAGTCGTGCCGAACAACTAGAGAAATGGTATCTCTGTTTTCTATGATAATTTCTGGATAATTTCTTTAAACTGCATTGTGTGTGATGCCCTAGTGTGACTTGATCAGGGCAACTAAATCAAGTCCCCTGCATAGTTTATTACCGCTTAGCTAAAGAGTACGCAAGAAATGGATTTATGTTTGCCATAGGAGTGACACATCTAAAAAAGATAATGTATGTATCTGCAGTCGTCACTTTGGAGACAGTGATGGTGAGTAGGCTACTTTGTTTATATTTATCATGGCAATAAGCAACTTTGGCCGTTATGCAAGGTTATTTTTGGGGAGAATGACACACAAAAAATATTTCCTAAATATCATGTTGCCTAATCCTATATCTATAAGGATGAATTGGGTATTTGTTAACGAGAGCGATGCACCCTCCAGAGACGAAGTCCCAAAACCAGATTTTTTATATTTCCTCTACCCTGCGATCTTGGGTACAGGAAGGGGGGGGGGTTAATGGATGGCACTGGATGTCAATACCCACTGAAAAAATAATGATTTATGAAATATTAAGTTTTTTTCTCGAAAAAAACGAACCAATAGATTTTTCTTTCTTTTCTGAAAGACGAGTCAAACTTAGTTTCCATAAAATAATTGAAAATTCGATTTCTCGAAAACACAAGCCAAACTTGATTTAGTTGATTTATCGGAAACACGAGTCCGATAAGCACAATAGAAAAACAGTTCCAGAGTAAACAAGAGCCTCCGGGCTGGTACAGTGGCCTCTCATCCGAGGGGTCGGCGGTTCGCGCCCCGCCCAGGCGCGAGAGGTTGCAATTGTCGCCCGGAGGTTACTGCTGTGGCTGGGCACCACGGCGGGTAAGGACTAGGTTCATATATGTATGTGTATGCGTATATATATGTATATCTATATATGTATGTGTGTATCTATGTGTGTGCTGACACACGTGAGCGAGTCGGCATTAGTCGACACAGGCCGGGCTCCCCTCATGGCATAGCCCGGGCGAGGCCAAACTTCGCATATCGGACTTATCCTTAGTAAACAAGCACAAAACGATATAGGGTTTTCTGAAAAGATAAGCCAAGTTTCGAGCAATAGAATTATATAATACATACATATATATATATATATATATATATATATATATATATATATATATATATATATATATATATATATATATATAAACGCACATACCTGAACACTGGAGTATCATGCGAACCCAAAAATCCAAACCTAATCTCTCCTACCTTCTATTAATTCTCTAGACAGGGAGTCTAGACCCTGCACCCCCTTTTATTAGAACTTTGTGACAACTGCCATAACACTTATTATAGAAAATATTTGTGACACATACCTTCAGTGTGGAAGGGATTATTATCATTGTTTTATTGTTGCATCGAAAAGAATACATTAGGTTTTCCAAACGACAATCAGGGTCGCACTTAGGGTACTTGAACTCCAAGGCAATCAAGTAGTCCGACCGCCAGAAATCGAGTAGGAGGTCGGCTTGGTCGCTGCCAAATTCGCCCATACCTACCCGAGAGTTATTTACTGACACTGTAATGATCCATGATCACAAAAGATACATGATATTGATCTAAAATAATCATACATAAAATCAAATTTACCCCATGTTACACTGAGCACAAAAGTTGAAGGGCCCTGTCTTTGCAAGAGTTTACAGGTAAGTGATTGAGTGTGTATTGTTCCGACATGGTAGGCAGTAATGTCGTTAAATAGTTATATAAGAAGTAAGAGAAATAAAATGGCATGCAGATTTGAGATAGCACCAAAACAAATATAGAAGCATCTAAAAATGAGGAAAATAAGAAATATGAGGAAAAAAACGAAACTAATCTGAAGAAGTTTCCGTTAGTTGGAATTGGTCCACTGATAGAAAACGGACTAAGAGAAAATGCGACATTAATCGCGCATGAGGGTGGCCCCGGGACATCGAGCAGCTGAAGAAGAAGGACCTCTCCTCTCCTCTCCCCCCTCTCTCCCTGCGGTGAATCGGTCCTTACTTGGACGATTCAGAGAGAAGGGAGGATCGGTTCCGGCAAGGGTGGCGGACGGGGCGCAGCGGGTGGAGCCGAGCAACGCCAAGAGAGTCACCATGACCTCTCGGTCGTGTGGCTTTTGCATGGGCGTATTAAAGAGATGTACCGCGCCCGGTCCCATGCAATTTCGGCCTCGGCTCTTACGCGTTACCGGACGGTGACGCGCCCCCCATTGTTTGATGCCACGATGCTATGTGCTTGCATGTAGCTTCGTGCCCTCCTAGCCTACTCTTTCCTATACGAATTTGTGCACACCTTCTGGTGAACTGGACCCCATCTTCGGGCGCGTGTTCGGACGTGGGCAGACATTTACCTCCCGCAGGGGAGGGTGTGTCTGGGGGGCCTTAGAAGGCCTGCCTTACGGTGTGCATAGAGTTGCCATTCTTTTGCTAGGGACTGGTCTGGCAGACCATCTGATGACTGCCACTCTCTTTCTTTCGAATAGGGCGATAGGCAGGTAGAAGCCCCCTTGTCAGGCCTTCAGCCAGGTTCTGTCTAATAGCAGCTGCTAGACAGAACATTAAGTTCCCGTCCTGTGATAGGAAGTACCTGGATAAAAGTTAGTTTCTCTCCCTCACTGTGATGAAATAGTCTGTGGTTGGCTACTTCAGAGGGATGAAGGAACTTACTGGAACAGGTACAGGTCCCCTCTTCTCTCACTGAGGTGAAACTTTGGGTGTTTCAGAGAGAAGAGGGATTCACGTTAAACCCACCCTGCCATAAGAACTGCCTGGAAAAAAGTTAGCTTCTCTCCCTCACTGTGATGAAAACAGTCTGTGGTTGGCTGTTTTCAGAGGGATGAAGGAGCTTACTGGAACAGGTACAGGACCCCCCTTCTCTCACTGAGGTGAAACATCCTTTGGGTGTTTCAGAGAGAAGAGGGATTCACCTTAAAACCGTCCTGCCATAGGAACCACCTGGAAAAATGTTAGTTCTCTCCTCACTGTGATGAAACAGTCTGTGGCCGGCTGTTTCAGAGGGATGAAGGAGCTGACAGGAACAGGTGCAGGACCCCCTCTTTTCTCACTGAGGTGAAACAACCTCTGGGCGTTTCAGAGAAAAGAGGGATTCACTTTGAAAAAGGGTACAGGTCCTCTCTGAGGAATGGAGAGGAACTGCCTGGAAAAAGTGAAAGAGCTCCTTCCTCACTGAGGGAGGAGCAGAAGTGTTCCCATCAATGATGTCCTGTAGGTGGAAGGACATCCCCTCTGGGATACTCCCAGAGGTTGACACCTACCAACGTGTTTGCCATGCGTGGCATCCTTGTGAGCTGGGAGACGGGAGTCCTGGAGGTTGAGCGATGCCGTGCACGAGTACACCCTGCGGCTAGCAACACGCCTCTTTGGTCCTCTATTCTGGCAAGACAGGCGGCCTGATTGTGGCCCAGTCAGGTCAATTGGCTGGTCTCACTCGGGAGGCTAGGGTCAAGCAGTCATGCTGCCATTGGTACCCACACCGTCCGTGCGTACCACTGCAAACGGCTAATTGGCTGCGTATATCCACTCATCACCCCTGTTGCTGTTAGACATTGGTTCTAACACTCAGCTTCCCCTTGTTGGACTCCGTGGTGGGTGGGGGCGTGAGTGGATGAAGCACTGCCAAGTACATGGAAAATAAAACCAAAAATCCCCCACAGACAGACGATAATGTTGACGACCCGTGCAAGGCCCAGACCACGGCAGCCACCCTGAAGCCTTACGTGCCTCCGGGTGGCAAAAGAAAACCCCGAGCACAGGATGACACTGTCATGCCTGCTGCCAAGATGGTGGACAAGACAGAAAAAGCATGTAAAAACATGTCTGTCCACCAGATCGTCCAACAGATGGACTCTCGTGCTGGCCCCTCCAGGCCAGCACCCAGACCAGGAAGGCCTCTGAGCACCCCTCAGACGACCCCACTGACTGAATCAGGAGCACCAGCTGAACCAGCCGAAACAGCTGGTGCCCCCACGAGCAAGCCCCAAAGCCGAAAGGGCGGACCGAAACGTCCGAGGCCGGAGACCGACTCTGATGGCGAGTCTGGACCCCCAAGGCGTTTCCCGCAATTTAAGGTCCCCGTCAAACCCGAAGGCTTCGACAATGCCTACCAAATGGTCAGGGCATTGGAGAGCCAGCGCAAAATCCGGGTTGCGCGAGATCAGGGCATGATCATCATGCCCAAAGATCAGGCCACCCTTTGTTTCCTGCAGGAAACAAAGGAGCTAAAAGATGGGAGGAAAGTGAGCCTCTCGCCACTGAATCCCGAGGAAAAGAGGGTCAAGATGGTGCTACTTGGCTTCTCAGTCTCATACGATGTGGAGGTGATCGCATCACACCCACAGGTCGTGGAGGCTTCCCGATTGTCGAAGGGGAAGACTCCAACCAGGCAAGTCCTGGTGACCATGAAAGGTAGCCCAAGCTCTACCCTTGATCTGGGTAACTGGGGTACCTATCACTTACGTACTTATGTGCCTGAACCACTGCGGTGTTTCAAGTGCCAGAAGTATGGACACCACCAGGCTAACTGCACAGCCAAAATGTGGTGTCTGTAGCATGGCACACAACACCGAGGTGTGCATCAAGGCATATAAGGAAGATAAGAAGGACACAACAGCCAAATGCCCTAACTGTGCCAAGAGGCATCACGCCTGGAGCCTGGCCTGCTCTGTCAGGAAAGAGGCGGCCCTCAAACGGCAAGAGGTTGCTAAGAAGCGACCAGACTTTGTTCCTGCCCCCCCCCCAGGCACCTACGTCTGGGGAAGGAACAAAAGCGAAAAGGCTTCCCGACCTCCTAAGAGGAAGGAAGCTGCCCCCCAGCCGAAACCGGAGATCTCCGACAAACAGGAGTTCCCCCAAGTAAAACAAGTGCAGAGGAACCACAGGAAGAAAGGTTCCAACAGCACCACAAGGTCCTCCCCAGATCCAGAAGACATGCTCTTCGATGAGGGGGACATGTCGATCCTGATCACTGCTGTAGTCACAGCAGTGGCAGCATCCTTGTCCAGGACCAAGGAAGAGGCGGATAAGGCAGTCGAGATCGCCGTGACGACATTAAAACAGACTGTCACAAGCGTAAAGGGAAGGAAGATGGAGAGGGCCAAAACAGCCCAATCCTCTCCCTCACCCCAGGTCGAGACTCCCCTCCCCACTTCAACCCAGGCTATGCCCTCACAGGCAGAGCCTAGCCAGGCTGATTCAGTGCCACAAGCTGAATCAGAACAAGCTGACCCTGCCCAGGCAAGGCCAGCCAATGCACAGAAACAGCCTGGCCAGAGAAAAAGCCAAACACGCCAAGTCAGAGCTACCAAAGGCTCTCCACCCCCCAGTGGACCCAGGGATAGCCTGACAGCCGAAGGAGACCCCTCAAGCAGTGAGGATCTCACAATGGAGTTGTCAGACTCCGACTGTCAATCCGAATACGATGATGTCTCTGATGTAACTATCAATTAGTAACATCATGGCATGCAATCTAAGTATTCTGCAGTGGAACATCTGTGGCTTCTCCTCAAGGAGTGCCATCCTCCACGCAATAGTGCGATCAAGGAGCATCGACATCGTCATGCTCCAGGAGACATTATCAGCGGAACCTGTTCGCTTCTCCGGGTATCACGTCTACATGCTGCGACGTTCCGATGGCAAAAGAGGCCTGATCACCCAGGTCAAAGCAACAATTCCCTGCTCTGCAATAGCCGATGCACCGCACTGTGGAGATGTTGAATCTCTTGCCGTCGAGATTCAACTGGCCGGGGGGCCCCTGAAATTGTACAATGTGTACAGCCGGCCACACTGTAGTAGCTTAGACATCAGCCAGGTATGTGCTTCCGCAGCACACGACTGAGTGATCATAGGGGGAGACTTCAATGCACACCACCCCATCCTGGCTCCCTGCAGGGCACCGGATGCAGCTGGCCATCACATAGCCAACGTGCTTGAGACATTCCCCGAGATCGCTCTCCTCAACAGCCAGGAGCCAACGCATGTGAGAGGATGGGTCCTAGACCTCACCCTGGCCACTGCGACTCTGGTGGAGAGGATTGGCTGGCGTGTCGATGAGACCGTCACTAGTGATCATTATGGCACTATAACAACCCTCATGGATAGTGGCCCAGCCAAAATACCACGACCAAATCCAAGATGGAAAACAGACAAGGTCAACTGGCAGGCGTTCCAGAGCGCCTTGGCCCGCTGTCTGAGAAGCAATGAACCCACACAAAGCGAAAATGTGGAAGTGCTACAAGCCAGACTTGTAAATGCCATTGATGAGGCAGCCTCACTGACCATACCCAAAACTCGGCCTGGGTCTGGGAGTCACAAGGACGCCTGGTACTTCAATGACGAGATTAGGGAGGTCAACCACAGGGTAAATATTTGCCGAAAACATTTCCGAAGGCAAAGAACCCCCGACAACCTAGCCCTCCTAAGGGAGGCTGTCAGGGATGCCAAGGAAACTGCCAGCAGAGTGAGGCAGGAAAAGTGGCTGGAATGGTATGAGTCCTTCGATCACCATACCACCCTCTCAGAGCTATGGCATCGGGTCAAGTGAGCCACCAGCCGCTCAGCCCCGAGATGCATGCACCACGACCCCCAGTCAGAGACCAACAGACTGGCGCACAAGTTCTCTGCGAGAACGAGTAGCGACAGCCTGCCAGCCGAACTGAGGGCAAGACAAGAATGCTTACAACCAGACAGACTTGCTCACATCAGAGAAAGGGCAGCCGAACCCGATAACTCAGATGTTATCTTTTCTCTGAGGGAAGTAAGAGATGCATATAAAGCCAGTTGCAACATAGCCCCGGGCGCTGACGGGATCTCGTATCCCATCATTTCCCGCCTGGGACTGGTAGGTGAGCTTGCATTCCTGCAACTCATCAACAAGTCCTGGGAAACTTCCACTCTACCCCAGAGCTGGAAGAGGGCTACCATAGTTCCCATCCCTAAACCAAAGGAGCCGGGGAAGTACCGCCCCATCTCTCTCCTCAGCTGTCTGGCCAAGACTGCTGAGAGGATGGTACTGAACCGGCTCCGATGGAAAATGGGACCCCCACACGAACACCTCCACGGGTTCACCAGGGGCATGAGCACAGCGCACAGCATAGCCACGCTCTTGAGCACAATAAACACGGGCACATCTGTGGTAGTATTCCTTGACCTGGAGAAGGCTTTCAAATTGGCAAGTCCTCTTGCCATTCAGGAAAGCCTGATCCAAAAAGGAATCAGAGGTAAGCTCTTGGCTTGGATAGGTGACTACTTTACGAATAGAACAGCCAGAGTCAAATTCCAAGGTCACCTATCACAGCACATGCCACTAGAGAATGGAACGCCACAGGGTGGGGTTCTCAGTCCAGCCCTTTTTAATACACTAATGTCCTGTATCCTCAACTCCCAGTGGGGTGCAAGATCATCTCCTATGCAGACGATCTCGCTATCATCTCCACTGGACCACACTGCCTAAACAAAGCCCAGCGTTGTCTGGACCTGGTATCCGAGGAGTGTTGCAGGACAGGACTAAAGATCTCTGCAGCCAAATCCAAAGCCATGGCTCTGAGACAGAGAGTTCAAGGCACAAGTCTGAAAATCCAGGGAATGGACTTGGAGTGGGTTCAGGACTACCTCTACCTTGGGGTAAGGATAGACCGGACCCTCTCCTTCCGCAAGGAGGTCCAGCACCTGCTTGACCGAACAAAGGCAAGACTGTCTGTCATGAGAGCAATGAGTGGAAGACGCATAGGGGCCAGACACAGAGTACTAAGATCATTCTATGTACATGCTGTCAGGCCCATTGTAGACTATGCCTCCCTCGCTCTGATTGGCATTAAGAGAAAATATAAAGACCGACTGGAGACAGTCCAAAACGAAGCCGCCAGGGTGCCCCAAGGTGGGCGAAGGTCCTCAACCTCCTAGTGGAGACAAACCTTCTCCCCTTGGCCTCACGAATTGATCTAACGGCAGCACAATTCTTATCAAAGGTCATCCAGGCTCCCAGGAACACAAGCCTAAGACATAAAATAGTCAGACGCCTAGAACAAGATAACGAGCTGTTTGCAAACAACTCCTGGCTGTCTCACACAGCCAGGGTGTTAATACGACATTGGCTCAAAGAAACGCTACTGGCCAAGGGCATGGACTCCCCTCACCCTGACTTTGTCGAAGCTCCGCCGTGGGCACAAACCTCGATAGAGTTCTCGGTCATGAGACTGGCAAGCAAAAAGAACGAATATTGTACGCCTAGCCTAAAGGCAGAAACCCAGAGGGTCATTGCAACCATCACCCCTCCGGGGAGCAGAACATATTACACGGATGGATCGGTCGATCCCTTGACCCACACTGCAGGCACCGGCTTTGCAGCAAGGGATGCCACAAAATCCATGAGGGTAACAGACAACGCCTCCTCGCTACAGGCAGAGGCAGTTGCTATCATGGGAGCACTGAGCCACGCGTCCGTGAAAGAAGGACACGTGGTCATACACACAGACTCCAAAGGAGCAGTCGACTGTCTTCAGCAGCGCTCACCCACTGACAATATCTACCTTCTGACTACCATCCTCACACTGGCACAGAGGATTCTTGCACAGGGTAGAAGAATTATCATAAACTGGGTTCCCAGCCACATAGGGATCAGAGGCAATGAGCTTGCTGACAGATTAGCCGAAATCGGCAGGGGTATGCCCCCTAATCCCATGATAATACATCAGAGCCGAAAATTACTTAGGAGGAAGTGTACGGTGACGGCCAACTCCTTCCTCCTGCAGCTTCACAGAGAGGAAACGAGATAGCCACAGGCTATGAACCACTGGCACTCTCTGAAATAAACAACAGAGGTACCGAAGTCATTCTGCACAGAATGCGCCTAGGATACCACTGTGCATGGCAGATTATACAAACCATAGAACGTGAAGAGAGGTGTTGCATGCATTGCGGCGAGCCGAACGCCACACTTGTACATTACTTAGAGAATTGCGTGCACACGCAATTCCTAAGACAAAGCCCGCGGAACACAGCCGTCGTGCTGGTAAAGAGATTATGGGAGATGCTTACACCACGGCTACAGGAGCGCCTGCTGGCAATCCCACCGCCACGGTAAGCACCAAGTGTCAGACAAACAAATGAGACAGCCATAAAAAGCTGACATAGGCCGGGCCATAACTGAAAGGCCCGGGCGAAGCCAGAACTTCGCAAATCTCAAGCAAGCAAGCAAGCAGCGTGAGGGTGTTCAAGGACGTTATTAGGGGGGTGGTTACATGTGGAGCAGAAGGACATTAACTATTAGCCATTCCCATTACCCAGAAGATTACACAACAAACAGGGAAATCATATTTCGTGTTCTGTTACCACTGATCTCAACTGAGATAACGCTACTTCCCCTAAATAGGTACCTTGAGGGTGTTGTGGACTTACTGCTGGTTTGTTAAAATTGTGCGAGGCCCGACCCAATAAATATTCAAATATACGGACATGCATGTACACAGAAATAAAAGCATAATCTATCATTACATTTGAATATATGTCGGATAGATAAAAAGGTAGATACATGTTTATCAGACAGATAGGCATTCATTTCTGTGTACATGTATATCCGTATTTATGAATGTCCGTTGGTATAGCCCCG
>NC_051401.1:15878503-15881003 GCF_015228065.2 Penaeus monodon
GGTAAAGCTTGCTTATCACTGCAAACATTTTTATTTGCCAGTCTGTTAGTTATGAGAGTTGCTACGACAACCAGGGAGTTTCCTTTTACTTCATTGTACTTGAAAAATACTGGGTATGTATCATGATTGTCTTTCAACATAAAAAGGACATAGACTTCCTTTGTATTGATGTTGCATATATATATATATATATATATATATATATATATATATATATATATATATATATATATATATATATATATATATATATATATATATATATATTCCCCCTTCAAAAACAGTTTTCTCTAGATATGTAACAGTAAAACCTATCAATCAAATTTATAGATTTCAACTTTCCATCTCTCAATATTTTACAATGATATTGATCTATTTATTTGTTAGATCCAATATGAAACGGTATTGAAAAACATCCTTCTATTCTGATCTGCTCCACAGGGTGATCACTTTCATTTCAAGAGACCACCTGAAAAATCATATTGAGTGGAAGGGTAAGATTCCAACTTCAATTTTACTTTACATGTTACCCAAGGGAAATATAAGTAAACTGTATCATTAAAAATATAACACAAATTTACATTTCAAATTGCTCAGTTCAATAGTCATCTTTACAGTCTTCCTACACGATTACAAACATTACTTTAATTAGTTAATTAGATTTACTGATGAATAACCATCTAAAACATAGGCAAGCCAAATTCACGAGAAGGATTCAAACATGATGTTGCCAAAGAGAATATTCCTACACACTGCTTCCTGTACTAAGACAGCGAGGTAATATTACATATTGGATCTTTAGAGACTGTGAGAACGTGAGAATACCTGTGGATAGAGTACTCTGCATCTTCTAGACAACAATTTATAAATATCATCATACACAATATAACATACCTGGAGCCTGCCTCTGTTCTCGCTCGAGAGTTTGAGTCTTGAGGTAGTCATGGAAAAATAACTTATTCAGATTATCAAATTTATGTAAACTAAATTATGTATTCAATAAAGAGTATAAATAGTTTCTAATGTATTTAACTTTAATATGCAATTAATGCATCCGTTTTTGCACAAGGATTTGTTGTCTTGAATAAGGCAAATTGCAGCTTCCGTTGATGCAACAGTTTCAAAGTCCATACGTCTACAGAACAGTCTTTATTGATGAAACTAGTAGCCTCCATTCCATAGTTTTCCTGAAACATATCTGCATTAAGAACAAAGAACGCTTAAATTCACCCCCCCCCCCACACACACGCACACCACCAGAGTAAGATGGATGCAAATATAAGAATAGATCTCTCTCTCTCTCTCTCTCTCTCTCTCTCTCTCTGTTTTCTCCTTCCCCCCTCTCTCTCTCCTTCCCCCCCTCTCTCTCTCCTCCCCCCTCCCTCTCTCTCTCTCTCTCTCCTCTCTCTCTCTCTCTCTCTCTCTCTCTCTCTCCCCTTCCCCCTTTCTCTCTCTCTCTCCTCCCCCCACCTCTCTCTCTCTCCTCCCCCCCTCTCTCTCTCTGAGAGTAGTCAGACACCTTCAGTGTCACGCCCTCCTAGTAGCAGGGGTGACTAATGATGCCCATGGAATCACTGACCTAAGCCACACTCACATTCTCTCTCTCTCTCTCTCTCTCTCTCTCTCTCTCTCTCTCTCTCTCTCTCTCTCTCTCTCTCTCTCTCTCTCTCTCTCTCTCTCTCTCTCTCTCTCAGATTTGACACCATTCTTTAGGCTGAATATAAACATAAGAAGAGAAATGTGAAAACACTCCTCCACTGTGCGAAAACTAATTATTTTAAAAGTAAGTTCAATGAATATAGAAACGATTCTGCCGATACATGGAAGCCAGTCAATGCATTAGTGCCTAAAAATAAACATAATTAATTATTAACAATCTAAATGAATCGATAGGAAAAACCAAGCAGACCCTAACAGAAAATTAAAAAAAATACTTCGATATGAATGGCTTGAAACTAAATCTATAAAAACACAATGAATTTTCATAGGCAGCCGTCAAAACATAGCAAAAGTACCCACAGATGCAGTTCTAGATTTCCAAAGTTGCTACATCAAACCCAGCACAACAGTAAAAATCTAGGGATAAACAAAGACAGACACAAGAAATTTGAGACACACATTGACTAGATCTACAGAAAAGTAATGGGCACTCTGATATACTTAAATCACATCAAAAATAAAATTTCCACATAAACAAGAATTGCTGTTATACAAACACTAGCACTTAGGAGTATTAATTAAACATCTGGGGCTCCACAAACTAAACACAAATACAAAGGACACACACACAAAAAAAAAAAATTCGTGGTAAGAGTAGCACTGGGAAATGTAAATAAATATGATCACATCACATCACTAAAATAGCCAAACGTACAACAAAGATACAATTATGACACAGGTTTTCTAATCCAAAAAAGGAATTGCCCAAATTGGTTATTACCCATGCAGACAGCAGCTAACATAACAGGTGCCCATACAAGGCAAAATAACTCCTTATTCA
>NC_051401.1:15886003-15908503 GCF_015228065.2 Penaeus monodon
ACATATATGTATGTATATATTCATATACATATGTATATGCATATGTATATATATATTATGTATATCATATATATATATATATATATATATATATATATATATATATATATATATATCATACACACACACATGTATGTGTGTGTGTGTGTATGCACAAATGTGTATATATGCACAAATGTGTGTATATATGTATACTAATATATATGTGTGTGTGTGTGTGTGTGTGTGTGTGTGTGTGTGTGTGTGTGTGTGTGTGTGTGTGTGTGTGTGTGTGTGTGTGTGTGTTTTAACGGTAGGTTTGAGCCGCCGTGGTCACAGCATGATACTCAATTGTAGTTTTCATGTTGTGATGATCTTGGCGTGAGTACGTGGTAGGATCCCCAGTTCCTTTCCACGGAGAGTGCCGGTGGTACCTTTTTGGTAATCATTCTCTATTTATCCGGGCTTGGGACCAGCACTGACTTGGGCTGGCTTGGCCACCCAGTGGCTAGGTAGGCAATCGAGGTGAAGTTCCTTACCCAAGGGAACAACGCGCCGGTGACTCGAACCCTCGAACTCTGATTGCCGTCGTGACAGTCTTGAGTCCGATGCTCTAACCACTCGGCCACGGCATATATATATGTATGTATATATACACTTACATATTATACATATTCATGTACATACATACATATATATACGTATGTATGTATGTATACAAACACATGCACACACACTAATAGGTTTACGATAATGAAATGTTTATTTTTGAAGAAGTACGTGTTCTCGAGGATTGTTCACCGAGAAATCCGGCAAGACTGGAGTACCTCTGTTACCTGGCAATCCTAGAATTCAAGAATTTGAAAAGTGCACGATGTAAAATGGATGATTTCTGAAAAATAAACAGTATATGTTTGTTTTGTGTTTCTCTACGATGATATAAGGTGAAGAATAAATCAATGAAAACTAAAGTAGGTTCATTGGAGATCAGCTCTGACAAAAATAAAAGGGAGTTCTTCATGGTCCTCTACCCCACACGCCAGGCTCTGCCTGCGAGTGCTACTGCCAGACGTGTGACTACAGAGACAAAATAAAAGATTGTACTCTACAAATTGTACAGAGAATCTCACTCTTTTACATAGGTGATATGCTACACAGCAATATAAACTAAACGTAATCTTCTATATTTCACATGACGTATCATATCACATAAAAGGCAATATATGTAATATAATCATATAATTATCACAATATACGTACGATAATACTGTCATCACAACCCATATATAACGGCATCACAATATGGCACTCACAACTCACTTCAGTATCACAACTCATTTCATTATCACAAACCACATCTCCCTCCCCCCTTTACATTCACTAGCAGGAGTCTTGAACAGACTTCAACTTGGTGCGTTCCGAACATCAAGGTTTAACAGGCACAGATGGGGTGGAAGAACCAGGTGTTCTTCCAAATCAGTTAAGTTTCTAATCATGAGCTGTGTAGGGGACAAGAAGCATTGATTGCGCCACAGTATACGACCAATTGGCAGCCTGATGTGATAATCACGAGATTTGCCAACACCCATGACAGTGCCAACCTTATCCCAAGGCTTTGATGTGGGATCCTGGATTTGCACATGAACCCCAATTTCTAACTTGGAAAGTGAGTGGGCATGCTTGTCATAGCGGGTCTTCACGTCCTTGGCCCATACTGCAGCACGACGGTCACAGTCTTCAGCCTTGGTCTGCTACTCCTTCATGAAGGCACTAGAGTGGGCAGGCACACAGGAGCGAAGTGGCATTTCAAACAGAATCTGAGCAGGTGAACAACCAGTGAAGTTTGGGGTGTTACACAACTTCAGTAATTCTCTGTTGAACTCCTCACTGTCAATATTGCCGTTGGGTGCTGTCTACATGATCAGCTACTTGACTTTCCTCACAGCAGCCTCTGCATGCCCACTGGATTGTGGGTAATGGGGGCTTGACATCATCTGTCTCACTGCTCATCACTGAAGAAAGGTTGCAATTTCCAGCTGGAGAACTGGGGTCCACCATTGGTATGCAGGCGAACTGGGATACCCAGATCATCGAACATGTGCCGAAAGAATTTAATCATCGAAGTACTTGTTGCATTAGTTCCACATGGGATGACAACTGGCCATACGGAAAGTCGGTCAGCATACACCAAGAAGTGTTACCCAACAACACTGAAATAGTCAGCCAACAGAGACATAAATGGTCTTGTGGGTTTGTCTTTTAACATCAGTGGATTCTGTTGCTGACTAGCCTGAAGGCGCTGGCATGGCTCACAGGCACGAACAGTGTTTACAATATCTGCATTAATGCCTGGCCAAAAGACTGTCTGTTATGCATGATGCTCCATGCCAAAGTGGCTGTCATGCAGGTAAGTTAGGGTGCAATGGCATAAAGAAGCAGGGACAACCACTCTAGGTCCATACAGCACCGAGTAACCATCATTGTACAACTCATTGTGAATTTTCCAGCTCAGATGCAGGGTACTTGGCAGGTTGTAGCGGTCTTTGGGGAACCCTGACTTTACATGGTGAAGCAGCTCCTCATATGAAGCACCCTTAGATGCAGCTGTATGCAATTCTTCCATGAAGACATCCTCTTGCTCATCTATGGCTTCTGGTGCTCTAAAAGACTTCACAGCAAGCAAAGCCACAAGCTTGACAGAAGTGTCCATTTCAGCATTGAAGGCACCATTTTCCACCATTGGGTGACTCAAAGGTGACTAGGAAAGGGTATCAGGGATGCACAACTCCTTACCTGCACGTCACATTGCAGTAAAAATGTAGGGCGCGATTTTTTCCTTCATGTGCTGGAGGCAAGGATTTTCAATTGCATCCAGGGAATAATGATTCAAAATAGGGACCAGTGGACGGTGATCTGTCATCAAATTGAATTGCTGTAGTCCATGAAGATAGAACTTGCACTTGCTGATGGCCCAAATGACAGCTTGCATTTCCAATTTGATGGTCACATACTGTGTTTCTGTATCTGTCAAAAAATGGGATCCACATTGCACCATCTTGTATCTTCCAGTACCGTGGTCCTGCAACAACACATAGCCAAGGCCATAGAGTCTGGAGGCATCGGTCTGCAGAATGGTGGGAAGGGCTGGATCAAACGTTGCAAGTATGGGTGGCTTTGACAAAGCTTGTTTAGTGTCATTAAATGCTCTGTTGTGGTCTGGTGTCCAAGTAAAAACTCTTTGGATTCATCAATGGGCGGAGTGGGGCTGCAAGTTGTCAAAATCTTGGGCGTAAACTCTGCTAGTTGATTTAACCAACCCCTTAAATGACCGAAGATCTGTCAAATTCACAGGGGTAGGAAACTCTGCGATGGCCCTTACTTCTCTGGGTCTGCTTCAATACCATTTCTTAATAGTTTGTACCCACAGAAGCCGGCCTCAGATGTAGCCACAACAAAATTCTCTGCATTAAGTGTTATTCCATGTTGATGACACTTTGACAGGACTTCATTTACACTTTGAAGGTGTGAGATGTGGTCACAGTTGTGAAGAACCTTGTCCGTGGACTCATACTTCTGATGGCTATAAATGGCATCGGAGAAGGATAGGCAGGGTGAGAGACTTGTCTGTTAAGCTTTGACAGGTCAGTGGTAATGCAAACACCACCATTTGCCTTTGGAACAACAACCATAGGATGACACCATTCTGATGGTTCATCTTCCACTGGCTTCACGATGCCTTGGGTTACTAATGACTCAAGCTCCTTTCTCATTGGTTCCTGAAAAGCCAAAAGAATCATTCTTGGGGTGTGGACCGCGAAAGGCGTGGTACTCTCCCGCAGATGAATTTTCATGGGTGGGCCTACCATCGTCTTGAGTGGCTCTGACAGCAAGTCGTCCTTCTTCACCAAGACATCTGCATACTGATGCAGGAAATACTTCCTTGCTTCTTCAGGTGACTTCAGTTGGTCCAGGTAATGGGAGCAACTGAGTAGGGTTAGACATTGGTGTACTATCTAGCCCATGGACTTTATTGGCCATGTGTACATCTGATATTTGCCTGAGGAAATAGTCCAGAATAATCCCCAAATCTTTGCACTCTGTCCAAGAAAGCAGCGGGGTTGTAAGCAAAGACTGGACATCAATCCAACAAGTAGTCAAACGGTCACCATAGGTGATGATTCCACAAAGTGATCAAGCTGCTGTGCCCATATGCATTGTAGTATACTGTCTCTGCCGGTGGTGCCAAGTTTTCCTTTGAAAGGCCGAGACTACTAACAGTCCAATGACAGTTGTGTCTTAACCCGTGTCAGGGATGATGGCAAGACTACCCACTGAATCATCATGCCAAATTGACATGTGGACTTTAGGGGAAGGATGAGGTTTAGGTCATGCAGTAGAGGTGACATTCTGAGCATGTGGGACGAACTACTATTTGGCTGGTGGTGTTCTCACCCCTAAGGGTTTTTTAAAAAATTATTTTTAAAATTTTTAAAAAAATTAACCCCCGAAACTATACTCAAATTTAATAAAGTTAAAATCCTTTGTAATATATATGGTGACCTTTCATTTGTTTGGGTTTTTTCCCTCTTTGCCTACACCCCGCGCTTTTTGGGACAGGTGAAAGATTGGGGATTTTGGGGACTATTTAAAGGCAAATATCCAAGTTTACACACCCCAAAATAAAGTCCAGGGCAAAAACACCACCCAAACCCCCCAAACCCCAACCCACCAACAAACCCCCAAAAAAACAAAAACCCACATATCAGATTTTTTGGTAAAAAGGGGGGAAACTTTGCTGTTGAATTTACCCAATGAAAATTTTTGGGGGGAAAAAGTTTTGGAAACCCCAAAATTCTTTTGGGGGGGGCTTTTGGGAACCAATGAAAAGATTGACAGTACCCAAGCATCGGAACCTAAGTAACCTGAATGGGCACCTAGGGTTGTTGTCCAAAAGGAAAGGTGGGTTTTGCTTCACTACCTTTAAAGCTTAAAACATTTCCCAAAACCCCCCCTTTGATGCCTTTATAGCCACAAAAAATGAGCCCCGGAAAGGGTTTTTTTTTCCAAAATTAACTCATTAATTTTTTGGAAATGAGTTGTCCGGGTTTCACCAGGGAAATAAAAATTAAATAAATTTGTTGTGGCAAAAAATCAGGCCGGTTTCTTTTACCTTTAAGAAAGGTATTAGAGCCCGGGTAAGGGGCCATGAATTTTCCAATGTAAATTTACAGTTCCGTTTTTTAAAGGGGGTTTGGTTTAAACCAAAAAAGTTTCCCCAAATTTTGAAAAACTTGCAGATCTGCCCATTAAGAAAAGATTTTTCTTGGACCCCCCAAAAACAGAGATTAATGCCAAAAACTTTGTCAAAATTTGAACGTTTGCCCCCTTTTTTCTGAGAGTGTAACTCTTGGGCCTTTGGCTAAAGGGGTTTTTTTCAGGACCAGGGGGGAAGATCAAATGGGAGGGATCCCATTTTTGAAAAACAGAAACACAGAATTAAACCTCAAGGAAAGCAAGTGCATTTGGGCCACACCCGGTTAATTTTTTTTTTCCAGGACACAAAAATCCTTTGTCAACACCGTCCTGGTCCCTTTTTTGAAATTTTCCCTAAAATTGAAAACCGCCTTCCGTGGGAAAAAAACCCCCCTACAACTCAAGTGAGTCAAAAAAATAGTTGTGGCACCCTGATACCCTTTTCCTAGCATTTTTAAAAGTCCCCCAGGGTAAAATGGTGGTTTGTGTGGTTTGTGTGTGGTTTTTGTGTGTTTTGGGGTGTGGGGTGTTTTGGTTGTGTGAACTGGGTTTTGAGGACTTTATTAAATATTTCCCCCCAAAAATTTAAATTTTTAATCCCCTTTAAAATTACAGATTTTGAAATGGTTACTCTTTGTTAAATGGGTAATTTGTTTTTTTATATTATAATTATATAAATTTTGTGGAGTAGATAACGAATTTTTGGGGGATTAATTTTAATTTTAAATTTTTGTTTAATGAAATTTTAAAAATTTAAAAAAAATATGTTAAAAAAAAAAAAAATTTTTTGTTTGTGGTGATATTTATGTTTTTAACATTTCTTTTGTAGTAACTTTCCTATGGGGTTGAATTAATAATAAAATATTTGATGTTAAAATTTCTTTTGGGAATTTCATTTTGGGGTATAGTTTATACCATGGGGGGAAGTTTTGGGGAAAATTAATTTTTATTAAGGGGAAAATGATTAAAGCCCCCAACCCACATCACACAACCCAAACAACACAAAACACACCCAACCAAAACCCAAACAAAAAACCAACACCCCAACTTACTTTTTTTCCCCCCTTTAATTCTTTTAAAACCCCCTTGCCCGTGTCCCTGATCTGTGTTTTCATGGATCCCCAAAAGTGAGACGTGCCGCCCCGTTTTTCCAAGGGGGAGTGGGCCCCCTATGAAAATCCCCTATTTTTCCGGTTTTTGGGCAGAAAATCCAACCCCATAAAACCCTTGGGATAAGGTTGGCACTGCAGGGGTTTTTGCCCTATTTCAATCACTGAAGGTGGGGTTCTGGCGCAATCAAATGCTTCTTGTCCCCTACAAACCCATGTTGGCAATGTTTAAAACCCACCTTTTCTTTTCCCCCCTTGTGCCGTTTAACCGTTTGGGGGCCCCCAAGTTAAATCTTTTCAAACCCCCTGCTATTTTAAAGGGGGAGGAGATGTGGTTTTTGATAAAAATATTGGATACTAATTTTGAGTTTTTGGGTATTGTGATGCCTTAAATGGTTTTGTTGGAAACCCCAGTATTTCGAAATTGTATATTTAGTTATTTCATATTTTCCCTTTTTTTTGATTGATATATTTAAAATTAAGATTATTTTAGTTTAAGCGGTGCATACACCTAAGAAAAGAGTGATTTCGCTGTTTTTTTTTGTGGAAACATCTTTAATTTTTTTTTATAAAAGGGAAATAAGGACCTGGGGGGGGGAAAAACCTAAGACCTCCCCTTTTTTTTTTGCAAGCTATCTAAAAAAACCTCCCCTTTTAAGTTTTTCTTGTTTTTTCTTCACCTTATTTTTCCTGAGCCCCCAAACTTATTTTTTAAAATTTTCAGTTCCTTTTAAGGTGTTTTTCAAATTCTTGTTTCAGATTCCAGGAACAGAGGACTAGTTTCCCCGGATTTTGTAACTTCGGAAACAGTTTCTTAAAAATAAAATTTTCAATCGAAAACCCAAGGGTTTTGGTTTTTTCCTAAAAATATATAAAATATTATTTTTAAAATAATATTATAATTTTAATGTATATTAATAAATAATATCCGGGCCTTAAAATACTCGATTACCCCAATAATTTTGAAGGGTTGGTCCCGGGGTTGTTTTGGGTGGTTTGTTGTTGTGGGTGGGGGGTTTGGGGTGGGTTGGTGTTGGGTGGGGGGTTTTTCCGGGGAAAAGGTGGGTTAAAACATAGAAAGATATCCCTGAAAATAAAGGTATTGCTGTGCCACCGGTAAAACTGTTAAAAACAAACCCCACCCAAAAAACCCCACCCCCAAAAAACACACCAAAAAACAACCATAAATATATTTTAAAACAATTAAAAAATTTTTATATAAATTTTGTGTCCCCAAAATAAGGGGGTTTTGTATAAATAATATTATATAAAAATATATATATATATAAAATTAATAATATATATACTATGTATTTAATACATACATATATGTAATAAAATTGCAAACAAAAATAATTAATACTATTTCATACATACAATATATATATATATATAATTATATATATATATATATATATATATACTATAGCCGGGGGAGATGTGAGACCGCCGCTTTTTTACGAGCTTGGGCGGGGCGATTCCCCCCGGTCCTTAAAAATATATTTATAAAATTTAAAATTTTATATTAATTAATGAAATTTATTAAAATAATATAATATTTATTATAAATTATTTTAATTTTAATAAATATTATTTTAAAAAAATTATAAAAAAACAAAAAAAAAAAAAAAAAAAAATTATTATATATATATATATTATATATTAATTATTTTATTTAAATAATATATATATATATATCAATATAAAATATATAAAATATATATATATTATATTTAAAAAATTATAAAAATTGGACCGACTGGGATATAACCCCGCCCCCCAGGTCAGAAAAACAGCGGCGGTTCTCAGCGATCTCACATTTTATGACAAAATTATTATTAATAATATATTTTATAATTATATAATATATATATATGTATGTTGTAAAAAGTTTAACTTTTTGGGCCCTGTGCGAGGTGTGATATACTTTAATGTTTTATATTTCATATCATAGTTTGCATAGTATTATTATATAATATATATATATATATAATATTTATATCATACCCCACAATGATGTGTGTGTGTGTGTATGCAAAAATTTTTGTATAATGCACAAATGTGTGTTTTATATGTTACTTATATTGTAGGTGTGTGTGGGGTGTGTGTGTGTGTGGTGTTGGTTGTGTGTGGTGTTTGTGTGTTTGTGTGGGTGTGTGTGTTTTTTAACGGTGGGTTTTTAGCCCCGTGGTCACAGCATGTACTCATTGTAGTTTTCTGTTGTGATGACTTGGCGTGGTACGGGGTAGGATCCCATTTCCTTTCCACGGAGAGTGCCGGGGGGTCCCTTTTTTTGGTAATCATTCTCTTTTTTCCCGGGCTTGGGACCAGCACTGACTTGGGCTGGCTTGGCCCCCCCGTGGCTAGGTAGGCAATCGAGGTTAAGTTCCTTCCCCAAAAGGGAACAACCCGGCCGGTACCAAACCCTCGAACTCAAAATTGCCGTCGTGACAGTTTTGGGTCCGATGTTTAAACCCACTCGGCCACGGCATATAATATTATTAAACACTTACATTTTTAACATTTCTGTACATACATCAAATTCGTATGTATGTTGTTACAAACACATGCACACACACAATAGGTTTACAAAGAAATTTTTTTTTTTTTGAAGAAGTAGTTTTCTCGAGGTTGTTCACCGAGAAATCCGGCAAGACGGAGTCCTCTTTCCCTGGCAATCCTAGAATTCAAAAAATTTAAAAAGTGCACGATGTAAAAATGGTGATTTTTAAAATCAGATAGTTTTTTTTTGGTTTCTCTACGTGATAAAGGTGAAAAAAAAAATCAATGAAAACAAAAGTAGGTTCTTGGAGTTTAGCTCTGACAAAAATAAAAGGGAGTTTTTTCATGGCCCTCTACCCCACACCCGGGCTCTGCCTGCAGTGCTACTGCCGGTTGTACAGAACAAAAAAAAAAGATTGTACTCTAAAAATTGTACAGAGAATCTCACCTTTTACTAGGTGATATCCCACACAGCAAATATAAACTAAAGTAATCTTCAAATTTTTTCCATGACGTTCATATCACAAAAAAAGGCAAAATTTTAAATATAACTAAAATTACCAATATACTACGAAAATACTGTCTCAAAACCCATATAAGCATCAAAATTTAGGGCACTCACAACTCCTTCAGTATAAAATATTTTCTTTATCACAACCACTCTCCCCCCCCCCTTTACTTTTCATAGCAGGATCTTGAACGACTTAAATTTGGTGCGTTCCAAACATAAAGGTTTAACAGGCACAGAGGGGGTGGAAAAACCAGGTGTTCTTCCAAAATAGTTAAGTTTCCAATCATAGTGTGTGGGACAAAAAGCTTTGATTGCGCCCCAGTATACGCCCAATTGGGGCAGCCTGTTTTTATAATCACGGATTTGCCAACCCCATGACAGTCCAACCTTACCCCAAGGCTTTTGATGTGGGACCTGGATTTGCACAGAACCCAATTTCTAACTTGGAAAGTGAGTGGGCAGTTTTCATAGGGGGTTCTTCACGTCCTTCCCCATACTGCAGCAGGGGCCCCCAGTCTTCACCTTGGTCGCTACCCCTTCATGAAGGCACTAGAGGGGGAGGCACGGGCGAAGTGGCATTTAAAAACAAAATCTGAGCAGGTGAACCCAGTGAATTTTGGGGTTACACAACTTCAGAATTCTCTTTTGACCCCTCACTGTAAATATTGCCTTTGGGGTGCGTTTCATATCGCTCTTACTTTCCTCACAGCACCCTCTGCATGCCCACTGGATTGTGGGAAATGGGGGGCTTGACATCATCTGTCTCACTGCTCATCATGAAAAAGGTTGAAATTTTCCAGCTGGGAACGGGGGGTCCACCTTTGGGTATGCGGCGCGGGGGTACCAGTCATCGAATTTGGCCAAAAGAATTTAATCATCAAAAGTACTTGTTGCATTATTTTCCCATGGGAACACTGGCCAAGGGGAAAGTGGCACATACCCAAAAAAGTTTTACCCAAAAACACTGAAATAGTCGCCCAACAAAAACATAAAGGTCTTGTGGGTTTGTTTTTTAACCCCTGGGATTCTGTTGCTGCTACCTGAAGGCGCGGAAATGGCTCACAGCCAAACAGTTTTTTAAAATATCTGCTTTTAAGCTGGCCAAAAGACTGTCTTTTATGCATGATGCTCCATGAAAAGTGGCTGTCGCGGTAGTGGGTGAAATGGTAAAGAAGCGGGGACACCTCTAGGCCCCTACAGCACCGGTAACCATCATTGTACAAATCATTTTAAAATTTTCCCAGCTCAGATGCAGGGTCCTTGGCAGGTTGTAGGGGTTTTTGGGGGGAACCCCTAAATTTCTGGTAAGCAGCCCCTCATAAGGATCCTTAGTTCAGCTTATAAAATTTCTTTATAAGACCCCTCTTGCTCATCTATGGCTTCTGGTGCTCAAAAAGACTTGACAGAAACCCGCCCAACTTGCAGAATTCCATTTCAGCATTAAAGGCCCATTTTCCACCATTGGGTGACTCAAAGGTGACTAGGAAAGGGGGAAATCAGGGATCCCAAAAACCCCATCCCTGCACGCACATTGCAGTAAAAAGTGGCGCGATTTTTTTCCCTTCATGTCTAGGCAAGGTTTTTAAATGCATCCGGGAATAATTTTCAAAATAGGGCCAGTGGACGGGATCTGTCACAAATTGGGTTTCTTAGCCCCATGAAGATAGAACTTGCACTTGCTGATGGCCCAAATGACAGCTTGCTTTTCCAAATTTGAGGGTCACATACTGTGTTTCTGTATCTGTCAAAAAATTGGGATCCACATTGCCCATCTTGTTCTCCAGTAACCTTTTGGGTCCTGCAAAAACACATACCCAAAGGGCCCATAATCTGGAGGCTGGGCCCTGCAAAATGGGGGGAAAGGGCTGGATAAAAACTTGCAAGTAGGGGTGGCTTTGACAAAGCCTGTTTAGTGTTTAAATGCTCTTTTTGTGGTTTGGGCCCAAAGAAAAATCTTTGGGATTCATCAATGGGCAGAGTGGGGCTGCAAGTTGTCAAAATCTTGGGCGTAAACTCTGCTATTTGATTTAAACCAACCCCTTAATGACCGAAGATCTGTAAATTTCACAGGGGTAGGAAACTCTGCGATGGCCCTTACTTTCTCTGGGTCTGCTTCAATACCATTTCTTAATAGTTTGTACCCACAGAAGCCGGCCTCAGATGTAGCCACAACAAAATTCTCTGCATTAAGTGTTATTCCATGTTGATGACACTTTGACAGGACTTCATTTACACTTTGAAGGTGTGAGATGTAGTGTGAGATGTGGTCACAGTTGTGAAGAACCTTGTCCGTGGACTCATACTTCTGATGGCTATAAATGGCATCGGAGAAGGATAGGCAGGGTGAGAGAACTTGTCTGTTAAGCTTTGACAGGTCAGTGGTAATGCAAACACCACCATTTGCCTTTGGAACAACAACCATAGGATGACACCATTCTGATGGTTCATCTTCCACTGGCTTCACGATGCCTTGGGTTACTAATGACTCAAGCTCCTTTCTCATTGGTTCCTGAAAAGCCAACAGAATCATTCTTGGGGTGTGGATCGCGAAAGGCGTGGCACTCTCCCGCAGATGAATTTTCATGGGTGGGCCTACCATCGTCTTGAGTGGCTCTGACAGCAAGTCGTCCTTCTTCACCAAGACATCTGCATACTGATGCAGGAAATACTTCCTTGCTTCTTCAGGTGACTTCAGTTGGTCCAGGTAATGGGAGCAACTGAGTAGGGTTAGACATTGGTGTACTATCTAGCCCATGGACTTTATTGGCCATGTGTACATCTGATATTTGCCTGAGGAAATAGTCCAGAATAATCCCCAAATCTTTGCACTCTGTCCAAGAAAGCAGCGGGGTTGTAAGCAAAGACTGGACATCAATCCAACAAGTAGTCAAACGGTCACCATAGGTGATGATTCCACAAAGTGATCAAGCTGCTGTGCCCATATGCATTGTAGTATACTGTCTCTGCCGGTGGTGCCAAGTTTTCCTTTGAAAGGCCGAGACTACTAACAGTCCAATGACAGTTGTGTCTTAACCCGTGTCAGGGATGATGGCAAGACTACCCACTGAATCATCATGCCAAATTGACATGTGGACTTTAGGGGAAGGATGAGGTTTAGGTCATGCAGTAGAGGTGACACTTCTGGCATGCAATGCTGGGGATACAGAACTTACTATTTGAAAGTTCTGGTTGGTGTTCTCTCTCTCTTTTTTTTTTATAGCCTTCCTTTTCTTTGGGCAGCATTTATCATAGTGTCCCTGCCGATAGCATACCTTGCATCTGGCATTCCTGACAGGACACTTAGCCCAATGGGCTTTCTTGCCACAAGCACATGTGGAAGTGGTGGCCCTGCATAGACCTTTCTCATGTTGATGATCACAGCAGTTGCAGGCTTTATTGGGCAGAGGTGTGCCAGGCCTCATCTTAGACTTCTACTGCAGAGCAGCCTTTTTCTCTTTTATATCGAGAAACAGCATGTGATGAAACTGTGTCCTTCAAAGCAGATGATACAGTCCTTGATGATTCATGAGACCTGCATTTCTCCAAAACATCCTGCAACGTCACCGAGCAGTCCATTTCAATGAGCTTCTGGGTAAGTTCAAAACAATTACCACATCTGCTGGTAATGATTTCAGAGGCTGTATTGTTGCCTTCGTGGTCGGCGGCGTGTGAGAAGCATTAGACGCAGCAGAACTGCTCACTGGCGAACTCACAGTTGAAGCCATGGGCTGCTGGGGAGTGAGGCAAAGGATCTGCTCCTGGAAATGGGCAGCCTCCTCATGCTTCCTCTCATCTGTAATGATCTTCTTCCTCCTTCTGACGGGTTTCCTCTCATCTGTAATGATCTTCCTCTTCTTCCCTCCGATGGGCTTCCTCTCACTTGTAATGATCTTCCTCTCCCTTCCGACAGGCTTCCTCTCGTCTGTAATGATCTTCCTCCTCCTTCCAATGGGCTTCCTCTTTTCATCCCTCTGTATCATCCACTGGAGCAATGTAGCAACATCTGTGAGAGGAGGGGTGCTGGCACTGGCTCCTTCAGACTCTTCAAGCCTGGTATCTCAGGGTCGCTCTTACTGGCATCTTACGGTTTCTTTCCTTTACCCATTGTAGCATGATAAGGGTGTCAAGATAATACAGCAAAATCGGCTAAAATCCGGTGAAAATACGTCAGTGTAGTGTGAGTGAGCGAGTGTGTGAGCATTCGTGTGCATGGTGGCAATGCAATGATGTCACGGCGGACACATGCGGGTAGGCAAGCCGCGAGGCGAGAGAATCAGGCACTCACAAAGTGTCGTAGACAGCGATGTGATATACCTCACTCCTACAAAACCTCAATATGCTTCGATTCGACTCCCTTATGCAACTAATAATGTCCCTTGAGTACATTAAACACTGCACTGAACATTATAGGCACTGCACAACTCTACCCTATATCACCACAATTCACTACAATAATGGGTGGGTTGTTTACTGAGGTGCCACGAGGGTGGAGGAGGCATGGGGCAGGTGTCAGAACTGAATCTGCAAGATCACTGCGCCATGTTCACATACTCCCTGTGTTATATTCACATATATGTTTGGTGTTTCTCTACGATGCTTGAGAGTGAAGAATACACCAATGGAAACTAGAGTAAGTTCATTGGAGATCAGCTCTGACAGCCCCACATGCCAAGCTCTGCCTGAGAGTGCTACTGCCAGACGTATGACTTCAGAGACAATATAAAATATTGTATTCTACAAATCGTACAGAGAATCTCACTCTTTTACATAGATGATATGCAATATAAACTAGACATAATCTCATATATGTCACATGGTGTAACATATCACATAAAAGGCAGTATATGTAACATAATCATATAATTATCACAATATACATATGATAATACTGTCATCATAACCCGTACATAATGGCACCAATATGGCACTCACAACTCACTTCAGTATCACAACTCATTTCATTATCACAACCCACACTAACCAATATATTCCATTATGTTCCAGTTAACTCAGATTATATATCAGACATTATCCATAGGGTTATATTAAAGACAACAGGAATTCAAAGAAATGGAAAATATAAAAGCTTTTTGAAGTTGCAATACTTCTGATCTCCGACATTTATTGTCATGTACACACCAGATTTATCATTTTCTGTTACCATATAATCCCCGACCTGTAGTGAACTTTTTTGCCATTATACAGACTGGTTAGCTCTGCTACCCACTCATATAAAACATATCAGCTTCTGCTACTCAAACCCCTTTATTGTCATATGCGCACCAGATTTTCTGTTACTTATAGTTAGTCTCCGACCTGTAATGGACAATATTACCATGTGTGTGACTTTTTAGTCTCTTTTTCCAACTCGCATAGAACATGTGACTTTTTGTGATGAGTACTGGCAACATTTGAAATGAAGGATAGAAAAAAATACCATGAGGAATAACCTATTCATTTATTAATATATTACTAATATTGACTTATTTCCATACTAGCACGATCTCAGAAAAATGCAGATTGAAAGTATACCTTTATAGCTGTTTAAGTAGAAATATTCATGCAATTCAGCAATTTCATGTGTGCGCATCTTTGAGTGCCTATAGGTGTGAGTGTGCATGCATGCGTGTGTGATAGATTGCATGTCGTATATATATATATATACACAGAAACTTACATGATAGACTCCAGGAACTTGACGATCTGCACAGCTCCAAAGCCTACTTTTGGCTTCTCAAAATCCCCGCCGAAATAGGCTGGTACTTTCGAAGGCACCAAATAAGCTGCTTCATCTCCATTTTTCTGGAAGTGATGGCACATCAGACGGAAGACGTCTGCCATTAGGCTGACCAGGGCACCTTCCTCCCACTTTTCTCCTCGCCTTCTCTTTTCTTCCAGTCGCATGAAGAAGCAGTTCTTAAGGGCGAAGCCAGGTGGGGTGGCGATCTTCCACGGCCGACAGTCCCACCAGCTGTATCTGTTCTTGACTTCGCGAGGCATCCAACGCTCGGCCTTGAAAGTGTACAGGAGTGTCTTGCAGGTCATGTAGACTCGCCGTTCTTCAGGAGAGAGGTCCTGTAGGATGACTGCTTCGGTTTCGGCGAAGGAAAACCTCCACTGAGAGTCCTCTATGTTGGTGATGCCCAGTGTCTCCTTATCTGCTTGTAACGGGGTGAGATACGGCTTGGGGAAGTCTGGCGGCCAAGGAGTAGCGATGACAGGGACGAGATCCACACCAATCAGGAGAAGGGGATACTCGGATCCCTGCCACGCCATTTGGATCGCCACACCCACCTGGGTCCTTGTCACCCCTGGAGGCACGAGGCTGAGGCGAGGATCACGAAAATGGTGGTGTTTCAATGCTTCATACATCAAATTGTAGAAAGTGTTCTTCCAGACAGTGGCTTCAAGATTCTTCTCAAAGTCTGGATCTTCACTTTCCACTTTGATGCATAGTTTATGTCCCTTTGCAATGGCCTTGAGCTTTGGCAATTCACAAACTTCCACCTTCACTTCCGGAAGGTGTGAGATGACCAGATTGACATCGAATTCATCAGGGGCAAAAAGGCGAGTGTTGTCTCGAGAGCTCCCCAGGAGTTTTAGACTCCCGTTAAACACTGGGTTTTCTTCTGCCATCTTTCCTTTGATGATCTCAAGTTCGGCCATGACTGCGTTCTTTACTTCAGCCGCCTCACCACTACTGAAATTCACTGAATCTTCTACAGTCATTTCAGTGAGTTTGGGTAACGTGAGAGAATGAAAGTGGTTTTGGAACACCATTAGTGGGTCGTTTGTGTCTGGAAGGTCATTTATTTCCCCAGACTTACGATATTTCTTCAAGTAAAGGCCGAAGTTCCGATATATATCTGAAGGTGTAGTCCCTGCCTTGCAAATTAGTTTTTCTCTCAGCTGAAGTGACCACAGCTGTTTGTAGGTCAAGTAACCAAACATGGCTGCCAAGTGTGCAGGTGTGTGTCCTCCAGTGTCCCTACAGGTGAGGTCGGCTCCAAGGTTCAGTAAGAAGGCTACCAGGTTCTTGTGACCATAAGCAGTAGCCTGATGCAGCGCAGTCGTCCCTGTGATGGGATCAACCTCCTCGTTCACCGAAATGAGCCCCTTCGTTATCAAAATAAACGGAAGCTGCACGAGGCCAAGTTGCGACGCCACCAGAAGCGTTCTTCTTACAATGGTCTTTTCATATGTAGGTGTCTCTGACAGGGTGACTCCAGGGATCAGGTGCCTTTGGTACAGGTCATGATGGAGGTCCTGGATCTTCCTGAAAAGCTCTTTATCTTCTTCGTCCTTTGTCTTTTCCTCCTGATGATTTAACACTCTCATTTCTTGCTCGTAAATCATCTGGATGAATAATCCATGATTATCTTAATAAGCCCTCCTCTCTAAATGCTATAAGTAATTATAAACCAGGAACAAAATATTCTAAACAGAGATGGTCTTAATATTTGTTTCTTTTGAATTTAGACTCTGCAATGTTGTCTTAAAAGTTTCTTGTATATTTGAGAAATGTGTTTACAATTCTTTATAACTGCCAATCAAAAGGTTCTAAATGCTACTGAAAAGAGAAGAAATAGTGAAAAATGCAGGTTTCAACAAAATTTCTTTGTGTTTATATAATGCAATGCATAATTAGTAAATTCATGTAGCCCATGCATCTGATCTACAAAGGACATGATAAAGAGAAACAAGCCTAAGCTACTGGTTATAGGTGCTCTTGAATATGATTACTTACTGATTTTCAACCTAGAACCGTGACTTTGCTAGGAATCCCTTGGCTTACCTTTTCCAGCTCTTGTCTTCGGGAAGGTGAGAGCAAATCCCGTGGAAGTTGGCCAGTAGTGTCCTTAATGTAAAGACTGGCCGTGGTCTTGGCCATGAAGTGAATGAACCTCTCGTGTCCCTCCTGAACTGCCGCCGCCATGGGAGACATCCCGCTGCACATATCGTTCCCGTGAGCCAGTGCTCCCGCCTGCTGTAGGAAAAGGGCCGTCAAGGTACAGTTGGTCCGTGCAGTTTCGACCATGAGGCTGGTGAGGAGCTGCTGCTGCTGTGGCTTGCCTGATGACTGAGTGGGCCATGCTGCCTTCCATGGTGTCCGACTCCGCAAGGCGTTTAGCAAGCAATCAATGCCATCACGCAACTCGGCGGATTCACAGTGTGTTTTTTCTTCCTGCAAGACATTCTCCATGTGCTGGACAAGAAGTAAAGGATTACCTGTGAGTAATTTGCACACCTTTGTGAGTACTTGACTTTATCCATGTTTATTTTGAAGTTCGTAAAGAAAAAATGAAAAAGGATATATACCCTGGTGATGAGCATGCTGACCATAGCGGTTACATCAGGAGATAGCCATGCGACCTGCACTAGATTGAGTCGGTGAAACGTGATGTTGACAGACGCCCCGGCAGCTAACAGAAAACTAACAATCCTCGGCCGGTTGGATGTGACTGCGAGAACAAGGCTGTGGGTACTGTACTCTCCTGTGGGCTCCAGAGGGGCACCTGCCTTCACTAGTGCAGATGCTTTCTTGACATCATCACCAGTGCTGATTACAACTAGCAGCTCTCCATACAACTCCTCTTGACTTTTTCCTGTCTAATAGGCAAGCAAACTTTAGTTCTGCTGTCGGTATATGTGACAGATGACAAACATTTATTTCTAAACCCTTCACCTTTGATTCTAGACACACAACATTGACACAACATACCTCATCTCGTTTCCTAGCCTGGATAAGAGCTTCTGCAACTTGAAAATGACCATTTTGGCGTGCCAATTCGTCTGCTGTTTGGCCTCGGTGGGTGAGCACCCCAGGATACACGCCGCACATTTCAACCAAGACCTTAACTGTCTTTTGGTGTCCTAAAATGGCAGCCAAATGCAGGAAGGTGTGTCCGCGGGAATCCTGGTAATGGCCATCACGGGTCCTGGGAATTACATCCTTGAGGATAAACCACTCCAGCGCACGCACATTTGAACTCAGCTTCCCATGGTCATATTCATATACCTCTTGGCTATCTGCCTGCAAGTATCAAAGTTCTTTTCATGATAAGTTCAATATCAACCATAAATGGTCAAATAAATATTTCTGATCTATCAAAAAATATATTCTTTGAATTAAATTTTATGAGATATCTTCATAAAAATACTAGACATCAGAGAGATAAAGCATAAGTATAACTATATCTAAACCCCACCGACATTGTCATAATAAAGGGCTACATTACATGCAGTTTCCTCCTGGGTATTGATGTCGGATTTGAGTCTTGGAGTTTCAGGAACCACCAGCGGATGTCGTTCATCCCCCACACATCTGCGCAATTATCTGGAGTGTGCCCATTCTCATCTCGCGCATTGGGGTCCAGCCCATACTTGAGGAGCAGCTTGGCCGTGCTCTTGAGGCCCTGCATGGCTGCCATGTGGAGAGCTGTCATACCCGTAGACGACCGGGCATGACGGTCACAGCCAGACTCGATGAGGAGAATTACCAGGTGATCGTGGCCATGTTGGGCAGCAGTGTGCAGGGGCGTGAATTTCCTTGGTGTGCATACATCGATGTTGGCGCCCGAAGCGAGCAAGGCAGCGATGCCGGCTTCATCGCCTCTATATGCTGCCATATGCATGGCGGTGAAGGCTGGAAAATAATGATTTACTTGTGTTCTATCCAGCAGTTATAAAGATTGGCCTTTAAGCAAACAGTTGTGTATTCTGTGTGGAAAATTATGTACAATATTCCAGTAAGTACAATATTCCACTCCTGCTGCTTGATATATGGTAACTCCTTGAGCAACAGAAAAGTGAGGTGAATCATAAATATGCCATGTATCAATATGTCAACTTTATACCTGATTAATATATCACAATAGTTAAAGTTCGGCCATAAGATTCAAATCTGAAGGTGATATAGAAGAAATTGTACAATAAAACACAATATTCACAGTTCATCTTTATCTGTATAACTACGACCGAGTTTCTGTAGTAATGTTCTCTCTGGATATAAGTAGCATTGAGTCAGTTCGAATCCTTGTAAGAAAAGAAAGCTGGGCACCCATATTAATAAGATACTGCATTATTCCATCTTACACAACCAGAGAAACATATGGGTTGCAGAGGATGTATAACTATAGAAAAGCCCGGTCAAACATACGAAAGCATACGAGAGCATTATGTGCTCACCGAAACCTCCGGTGGACATGCAGTCGATGTCCGCACCAGCCTTTGCCAGGAAGGGAATGATCGAGGAACCGCCACAGGCAGCAGCGGCTTGGAGGGGCGTGTACCCTACCTTCCCCCGCCCATTGACATTCACACCCGCCCTTGTTAGTACTGGGACTAAATGGGTGTGACCTCTTACAACGGTCTTAAAAAGCAGCGTTCCCCCGTGGCAGTCCGGGTCGTCATGGGGACACAGGTACTCGCAGTCTGCCCCTTCCCGTAGCGCCGCCAAGACGGCCTCCTCGTCACCCGCCTCGACAGCAGCCGCCAGTCTCTGCCGGGGGGAAGGGAGATAGGTGGCCGTGTCATATAGATCTTTATTCTTAATTAGGCATTGCTATTCATTACTACCATTTATATTGATGATATTATTGGTATTTTTATCGTTATCATTGCTTTTAATATTAATATAGAAGTCATTGCCCTTCCTTCACTACTATTACTTAATCATCCTCACTATTACTTACAACATTAGCTTGATCACTATAAGAGATGTGGCATCATCAGACTCATCGCCTTATCCTCATCATAGAATCCATATGAAGGTCAAGAAAACAAAGTGTTACTTACTCTTGTTGCTTCGGACTCAGACATTCTGCGCCTGTTTCATTTTAGATATCTGAAATAATATATAAAAAAGTGTATTAGTATTGGGCAATTCTGTCCCTTTGCTGTCTATTTGTTGAAACGGAACTGCATCAAGGATCGGGATCCGCCTGGTCTACATACCTCATACCTCATTCCAGGTCATGTGGCCAGTAGAGGAAGCCACAGTTCAGTGCCTTACTTACCGTGATAAAGAAAAAAAGAGGAAAATCTGTCCTGACATTTTTGTTTTTATTTGTTTTCCTGCGAGTCGTACGTTTTTGTTTTTGTTTTAGTTCTTAAGTTATCGCAAGTATTAACTGCGCATAGCTAATTTCTGGTAGCACAAACATGGCATAAGCGACGAAATAAATAATGGTTAATGGTTAATGGTTAAAAGCAAGATAAATGTGCTAGACATCTAAGGTCATGTAGCACTATAGTTAATGTTAGGGAAGGGTGGTTGAGTTAGTGATTAGTTGTCTAAGCTGGGCAAAGGAATTGGTGAGTGAAAGGGTTAGGGTCGGGTATGGTAAGGAGTTAAATTAGATGAAGAATATGTATGCGTTTGAGGAAAGAGAATAGGTTGTTGAAGCAAAAAGTGTGGGATTCTGTAAGGATGTCTGATAGGTTGGGAGGTCGGTGAAGGGGGGATAGGTGGGGGAAAGCAGAGGTATGAGTTGTTTCAAAACGTGGGCACGGCAGTAGGTTGTGTGGGATTGGAGTGTCTGGTGGTGTGTATTGACTTTATGAGAGTTAATGAGTTACATAAGGGATTCACGTGTATAAGGAGGGAGTGGAAGGGATAGAGGGGATGGTGGGAGGGTTAATGTGGGCGGGGTTGGGGTCGGGGGGGATGGGCTGTGTTGGGAGGGGGTAGGAGGATAGGGGGTAGGGGGGATATCGTTAGGAGGATGGATATCAGCAGTTACTTGGAGTGTGGAAGGAGCAGGAGTTGTAAGATTTGGAGGTTGAGTGTCAGTTTTCATTAGGTAATCTTGAATATTTTCAATGGTTTCTTCTTCTGAGTTGGTTTCGGGAGTTTTGGGGATAAAGGATTTCTTGTGAGGGGGGGAAGAGAAGACTGGTGTCTCAAGCATAGGAGCAAAGGAAGGTCGAGGTGATTGTGTGGTAGGGGAAGAGGGGGTGGAACGTTTGTTCTGTCTGTTACGGGTAGTGCAAGGAGGGAGAGGGGAAGGTGTTGGGATTGTAGTGGTGATTGAAGTATCTGTAGTAGAGATTGGAGTGTCTGGATTTAGGATGGCAAAAGAGTTTGACTGGGGAAGGTAGGAGGTAGAAGAGGGGGGGTTAGGTGTAGGGGGGGTGGGTTTAGGAGAATTGGTAGAATGAGCAGTATTACTGGAGTAAGGAGTAAGGGAGAAACCACGTCGACGTGCTTCCTGTC
This sequence comes from Penaeus monodon, assembly GCF_015228065.2. Lineage (NCBI taxonomy): Eukaryota > Metazoa > Arthropoda > Malacostraca > Decapoda > Penaeidae > Penaeus > Penaeus monodon. The sequence goes on from NC_051401.1 coordinate 15,907,575, forward strand.
TGGCTTCACGTAGTGTGAGTCCAAGTTTGAATCTGAGAGTTGCTACCTCAGACTCAAATTTATAGGTGGGACAACCCCTATAAAATACATTATGGGGGCCGCCACAGTTGGCACATGTGCGTGATTGTGCAGGGCAGTTAATCGGTATGGCCAGGTTGGGCACATAGTGGCATCTGGCTGGGGGAACGGCAATGTTTGGCTGGGTTCCCTAGACGCCAACAATTTTGGCACTGACGTGGAGGGGGTTTGGTATGGACGACAGGGAGGGATCTCCTCCTATGTAGACAAAAAGGGAAAGGGTCATGCCTACGGAAGGAAATTTTTGGCTATGTTAGTGGGTTTCTTTCGGATGACCTCTGGGGGAATGGAGTAGCATTGTATAATGTTGCATCATAGTCTGTGAGACAGGCAAGTAGATCTTCTCCACAATCTGACCAATCTTTGTTAAGATTGGGCAATTTGCTGGGGAGATTGAACTGTTCCGGGTTGCAAGTATTGAGGTTGGATGGGGTTCTGAAAGGGATGGGTTACATATAGGTCTTTTTAAGTTTTGTTAAGGCTACAGCTTGTTTTTCGGATGTTACTGTGACAAGACGGGAGCGGTCGGGTCGCTACGGAAAGAGACTTTACCTACTTGTTTTTGGAGACATTGTTGGAAGAGAAGGGTGTTGTCAGAGTAGGGAGCTGTGGGAGGGATCACGAAAATCGTCCCATTTGGCTGCGCTGAAGAGGGTATTCAAAATTGTTGTAAGATAGGGGGAGTCGAAGGGCGGGGGCGTGACGAAGATGGAGTAGGTTAAGGAAGGTTTGTGTTATGGGGAGGGGGGCAATAAGGCTGTAAGGTATTAATAAAGGGAGGATGGGGTTTTTGATGTTGGAGGTTGTGGGGGTAGAGGTGTTGAAGTTGAGATTGCTGGGAGAGTGGAAAT
>NC_051401.1:15913503-15916003 GCF_015228065.2 Penaeus monodon
CAAACATAAAAGTATGGGAGGTAACCAGCTGCATAAATAAAATGCGTTGTAAAAGAGGATGCAAGCCAAGCTAAGGGAACGCCCAACAAAAACAAACATGTAAACAGATTTGCCTGATAGTAATAAAAACGTGGAAATAAAAAGATTAAATAAAAACAGTTCCTTATGAATCTGAAGTTATGCATCTGACCACCTACATAAAATCAATAAAAAAAAGTGACATAACACAAAAACGTAAATCGAAAGCAGTAAAACTGTGAGATTTGTAAGATATGGGCTGTGTTACGTAATGTAAGAGTGCAAGCCTTATATACTAAAACAAAAGAACAAACGAGTGAAAAACATAAAACAAATTAAGTGCTAAAATAGCCACGAAAAAGACAAGCTTACACTGACATGCATAGCAGGGAACCCTTCAAGAGTATCTTTCCCCCGTGTGTACATCTCTGAACGTACAGTGTTCGTACATGCATGTATGTGTGTGCGCGCGTGTGTGTGTGTAGGGTCAGACGGCAGTGGTGGGTCCTGTAGGATAAGGGCAAGGAAGGGCGGTAACGGCAAGGATTGGAAGGATTTAGGAAATTCGAAAGAGTAGTACAAGAAAAGCCTCAGGTATGTGAGAATTAGGGGGTGAGGATGCGTGAGAGACGGGGTGAGGTGCGTGAGAGACGGAGAGGATGCGTGAGAGACGGGGTGAGGATGCGTGAGAAACGGGGGGAGGATGCGTGAGAGACGGGGAGAGGATGCGTGAGAGACGGGGTGAGGATGCGTGAGAGACGGGGTGAGGATGCGTGAGAGGGCGGGGGGATGCGGTGAGAGACGGGGTGATGATGCGTGAGAGACGGGGTGAGGGTGCGTGAGAGACGGGGTGAGGTTGCGTGAGAGACGGGGAAGGATGCGTGAGAGATGGGGTGAGGATGCGTGAGAGATGGGGTGAGGATGCGTGAGAGACAGGGTGAGGGTGCGTGAGAGACGGGAAGAGGATGCGTGAGAGACGGGGTGAGGATGCGTGAGAGACGGGGTGAGGATGCGTGAGAGACGGGGTGAGGATGCAGGTTGCGGGAGCTGGAGACAGGTTGCAGGTTGTGGCAGGAGAAGAGGTTTCCAACCTCACAGTCATAGGACCAGTATCAAAATTTACATTATCATAATTTCGGTCTCTAAGAAATCCACCAAAGAATTATAAGATTACGTAACGCCAAACTTAAGATAGAGGTAATAAGCAAAGATGCTCAAAACAATGTCAAAGATATCAAATAGTTAAGACGGTGTCTCTGATGGTCTCCCTCCCTCCCCTCCCCCCCCCCTCTCTCTCTCTCTCTCTCTCTCTCTCTCTCTCTCTCTCTCTCTCTCTCTCTCTCTCTCTCTCTCTGTCTTTAAGCGCTATATTCTTGCATCAAGGAACAGACACTGCTAATGTCGTTGGCGTAGGCAGTGTGTATGTGGAGTCAGTCAGGGTGGATACATGCTAGAACCACCTGGGTGTCTTGAGTGACGTTACTTTGATGTGTAATAAATGAGAGACCGTGCAGTTCTCACCTCGAATTTCAGCTTTCACACGTCCTCGGAAAACGAACTTATATTATCCTTAGCTTCAGTGTGGGAAACAGAGGGCGTAATCTGTAGCGTGGGCATCAGAACTAAAATCTCATAAACTGAAATGTATATCTAAAAGTCTACATCCCCTTCACCAAGCCCCCACCCCCATATTGCAATATACTGTATCCTCATGGAGCAACATAGACTCCTGCCATTTGCCACAAAGAGATACATAAATCCGATAAAGTCTATAATGGACTAACTATTGTTTATTATGAAGTCGTACGTAGTCTGATATGCATAGCTAGATATGGCTACCTCAGTATATCAGAATTGTGGATTGCGTAGTGCATTTCTGACCCAGGAAGATTTGCTTGCGTGACATCTTGCAAATAAGTTTTCGTCATCGCTCACTAATGCAGAGATTCTGTCGCATATCACTATATGAATTGAATTTGTTGTGGTTGTTGAAATAATATTGTATTAATAACATTGCTAATGTATCACACCTAAGTTAAAATGAGCGTTAATCTTCGTGTTTGTGATTCATTCTTTGTGTGAGCGCTCTCACTTTCATTCTCACTCTCACTCTCTCTCTCTCACACCTTTTCGTTAATAGGGTTTGGTGCTGTCGTAGTTGTCGGCGTAAAGATCGATGATTTATTTCTTTTTCCCGCGATTTTGCCAGCCGTGACGAGTGACTAGTGCATGATGCACAATTTCTTATTTTACATGCCTTTCTTTCTCTATGTGACGGCAAAAGGTTCAAGTACGTCCTCGCGGATTGCCGTTCTCGTTTAATCTATCTACTCTTATATCTATCAGAGGCTATATATATCACTTCACCCTCCCTTATTTTCCTCTTTACCTTTGTGAAAATAAATACAACAGTAAAAAAAAAGACGAAAAAATACAAATTTATGTAAATAACCAGCTAGTAACACTTAAGATTCCCTCTCTC
>NC_051401.1:15921003-15926003 GCF_015228065.2 Penaeus monodon
TCATTTACTTTTCACTAAACCGTTCAAAACAAATATAGATATGAAATAGTTTGCCCAGATATTACTATTTTCAAAGAAAACAAAAGCGTTTAATTGTGTTCATAGAAAACGTATTTTATAAAGGGATACTACTTTTTTATGTTAAACCTTATAACAAAGTAACTATAAAGACAGTGTAATAATATCACCAATGAAAAATCTATAACGTATAGATTTCCTAGCAATCGCGATATCATGCATACCATATTAACTACAGAAGAACGAAACTTTGAAATGAAACTAAATGTAATAGAAATAATGGTTTGATGTCATAAAATAATCAAATACTTATTATGAGATCTGCAGATTTACATAATAAAACACCGCCATTGGAGGGCATAGCCGTAGAATTGAGGAAGTGTCTTGAAGATATGGGTGATCTGGAAAAGTAAACTTCGGCAAAATAACCAAGAAAACAAAACTATTAAAGTGATCCTCGAGAAAATTCAGAAGAAGCAACCAGAATGCACTGTGTCTGTGGAAAGCGTTGGAGCCTGGTGCAACACCATCGACGATCACCAGAGGTGTAATAACCTCTTGATTGAAGGACTGTCTGAGGGCAGTCCTTCAATCAAGAGACGAACGAGTAGACTATGGCCATTGTGACACGAATGCTGGGGAACAAGATGGACCTTCCCGAAACGGCTCGGAACTGGCGATCACGACCCACACTGGTAATGTTCCGGAAGCTCCATGACCGAAAGACAGCAATGAGATACACCTCCGAGCTCACGGGCACCAGCATCTATCTTACTGAAGACCTGTGCCCGGACTCAGAGAATCAGGGAAAGCCGCTTGCGCCCAAGGCAAGATTGCCTTCTTTGCAGGGTCTCATCGCCTCATTCACCTTGAGGATACCGGACATTTACATACTGACTCTACATCACAAGCTCAAGAAGAGTGAAAACTGTATACTTATTCTTTTTGTCAATAGGCATTTTAAATTACCATTAGAAGGCAATTCATTAATAGCCATGAATCACTTCCTTTCCCCTATTCCTGTTCTTTATAATCTTGTGTTCGATTATCTCATTCCAAATGAAGACAATGCTATTGATGAATATTCAGCCAAGGAACCCTAATATAACGATTATATTCTTTTATTGTTACTGACAGCAATATGGCCTCTAATATACGTTGCATTCCTGGAAACCTCACAACCCTATGTGACCTTTATCTAAAGCGACCTAGCATCAATCTAGATTTTCTCGGGTTTTGCGAAACCAGAATGTTGATATTTGCAATATATATAAGTAGATGGTTGCAGCATGTTCTATTATAATCATGATTAAGGGAAAGAATAGACAAATACACCCGAAGAAATTACTCTTAAATGTCAACACAGTGAAAGCATTTTTGTAGGGATTAATAATACGCACTTTAAAGATTGATATGATATACCGTCCTCCCAACTCTGATACAAGTCCATTTTTAGAATCACTATCAATATTAACATATATTTCAGAGAAACCCAAACAACCCTTTTATAGTATAGGGTATTTAAATCTGAATCTTTTAAGCTGTCATACCAAAGGTTGTACTGATGATACGGTATCTCTCATGCAGTTTCACACTTATGCCCACTTACCACGAAGCCAACGCAGGTCACGCGATTAGCTGCTGCTCTGATAGATCATTTTGGTCAAATGACTCGGTTAACTACAGAAAGAATTGCAGAACTTACGCAACCATAACAGACCACTTACCGTGTCCAATACGGCCTCTTTGTGTGTTATTACGCCAACAAGAGAATTATACCAGATGATGCCCTTTTGAATTTTAATCAAATGTGATTTGGCCAGTGATGAACAGTCATGTATAGGCAATTGAATAATAACTTTAAAGCATTCAAGGAATCTTTTCGAAACCTACAGTATATAACAAACATTGCTCCACCAAAGAAATCAAACTCAAAGCTAAACACAACGGGAAACCATTTAGAACGTCATCAAGAAATCACGCAAAGAGATTATTTTTTTCAGACGAGGCAATGCCATAATTACATTATTATCTATATCAGCAACTTGATTATTATTTACCCTAAAATTAATATCATTTTAATTTATTTTTAATCAGAAGTCTAAGCTAAGTAGGTCTCTTAGAATGAAATGCGTTTCACAACAGTATAGGAAATCAGCTAACCTCTGCTGTGAGGACTACAGAAAAAAATAAATAAAATTTAAAAAAGAAAGATTGGAAGAACATACGGGAAAGAATTAGGAAACCAAGCTAATCAACTCTATTATGTGGCACCCAAGTCACCAAAGTAAAATTTTGGAGGGTAAACATTAGGTATTGAGCTGGAAATCTCATAATTTGTTTGCAGGCTAAAGGATGTATGAATCAGACGAATTACAACATCTGTATTTATTACTTTTTACTCACATTTGATAAATTGTGACTTATAGGGAGGAAATGGTATAACTTTCCTGATTCCTATAGTTATAACCCAAAAGAAGTGTATTAGAGCAATTGCTTATTGTTATTATCATGAATATACAAGTCCTATTTTCAGAGACCTTAAACTCTCAAAACTAAACGACATTATTTATCAACAGACCCCTTCCTTTACGTGCAAAGCAATACACAAGAGGCACCCAGTAGATATAGGATTCCAAACAACAGATCACAGTATCGATACACGGGAAGTGTATGCCATGCTTCATACCCCACGCAGGGCTGCCAAACCAGGAATACCTTCTTCTTCTACAATGCCTTGTGACGTACCAATGTAGTAATGACGGAGTCGATAGGACGTGCCGTCTGACCGGTGCCAGAAATGTCAGGATAATTGCTTATATGAAATCAAATGCAGATATGCAATATATATTGCTTAATTCTCTTGCCTTTAATACATCACAAATTATATATATAAACCAAATTGCTTTGGATTGCCACCCACACAGAAATGACAAGAAAATGCAATACAGAATGCAAAATTTCCATTCGTTTCTATGGTGAAAAAGTATTTTCTAAAGGTTGCTAATCGCATGGAAAGCTTGTTGAATTTTATTAAGAGGAATTTCGTATAACCCTAAAAATAGGCGAAAACAAATGTTTCTGTAGCTGTTATTTCTGATTTTCGGAAGTAGCAGTGTGTGTGTGTGTGTGTGTGTGTGTGTGTGTGTGTGTGTGTGTGTGTGTATGTGTGAGTGTGAGTGTGTGTGTGTGTCTATGTGTGTGTGTGTGTGTGTGTGTGTCACATGTGTGTTACACATGCACAAACAAATATTATAATATATATATATATATATATATATATATATATATATATATATATATATTGTGTGTGTGTGGTGTGTGTGTGTGTGTGTGTGTGCTGGGTTGTGTATGTGTGGTGGGGGGGGGCGTCGTGTGTGTGTGTGTGTGTGGTGTTGTGTGTGTGTGTCTGTGTTATACACACAATATATAATATATATCTATTATATATATTATATATATCGTATATATATATATATATATATATACGTACACACACACATTATATAAAAAAAAAAAAAAAAAAAAAAAAAATATATATATATATAATAAGATATATATATACATATAATATATATATATATATATACACCACACCCAAATATATATAATAGATAGTATATTATATAATAATATATATATAAGATATATATATATATATATATAATATATATATATAGATATATATATATATACCCACACCACACACACGCCACACCCACACAACACACACAGATATATATACATTACATATATAACTATATATATATATATATATATATATATTAAAATATATAATATATATATATATATATATATATAAAAGTATATAATACTATGATAATATAGTGTATATATAATAATATAATATACTAAATATATCTATTCTATATTACTATATTAAATCATAAAATATATATTCATATATCTATATATGTATAATAATATCTATATATACATCATATAAAATTCGCTATAAATAATGATAAGCCAACTCACCCACACAAGAACACCAACCCAACATACTAATAGTGTGTTATTTTTTACCCGACACCCACACCACCCCTCATCATTCCTGTGTGTCCTATCCCCCTGTCCTTCTATTATATATATATATATATATATATCAACCGTATATATAGTAAACTCAGTACTAGTACCTACATCATACATTATTCACCCTCCCCCTGATCACACACACACAACCAAAATACTATCAATAAAAAAATGCCACGTCTACACTATCACACTTATATACTAATATATCTATCACTCCACACTACAACAGCAATGTATGTAGAATACTCAAACCAGGCAGTATATAAGAGCCCCAGCGGAGCAGGACCGAACACCTAACCCACATCTTGCGTATATCATTTATAGCTCTTGCTATATCACAAGAATACACTACACACGACGGCCTACTCCATCATAAATTGCATCTGCACACATAACGAGAAGAGAAAAGCCACACACTAAGCTCCGTGTGCCACCATGACAACATCGCTATCGCGTTTCAATTACCTCTCCGTACAAGACAATTTAAATCTCCTCACTTTATAATAGAACAACACTTATGATGCCCAAGGGGCATGACCGAAAACTAAACAATGAATATGCAAAAGATATGTCGCTAAAAATAGCTGTCGCAGTGTATACCTATCCTGTATTTTGATAGAATCGGTTCCCCCGGAGTAACCCCTCTCTAATTACGGACGGCAAATGAACGCAAACCCTTCTGTAGACACAACATATAGAAGTCACCCATAATTATATAAGATTATATACTCTACTCATATATATAGCAAATCATATAATACTCACAGCAAATACAAAGAAGAAAATAGCACCCCGTCATTTAAACTTGCATATTTCTGTTTGTCATCTCTAACATCCGCATTATTTTACATGTGTGTGTCACAACCATATGAATAATGTGCCTCCTATACATACGTACCCACAACACACCACAACCACACACA
>NC_051401.1:15933503-15938503 GCF_015228065.2 Penaeus monodon
CCCACGACAGAGACTGGCGGCTGCTGTCGAGGCGGGTGACGACGGAGGCCGTCTTGGCCGGCGCTACGGGAAGGTCAGACTGCGATACCAGTGTCCCCATGACGACCCGGACTGCCACATTTCAGGGGGGAAACGCTGATCTGCTTAGCCGTTATAAGAGGTCATGCCCACTAGTTCCGGTCCTAACGAGAGCGGGTGTGAATGTAAATGGGCGGGGGAAGGTAGGGTACACGCCTCTCCATGCCGCTGCTGCCTATTGGCGGTCCTCGGATCATCCCAATTCCTCGCAAAGGCTGGCGGAGGACATCGATGCATGTCCACCGGACGGTTCGGTCGAGTAGATAATGCTTCGTGCTTTCGGAGTAATATTTTCTGGCTGTAGGCTTTCGTATGTTTGACCAGGTTTTTCTATAGTTAAGCATCCTCTGCAACCTATGTTTCTCTACCGCTGGTAGAGGAATAATGCAATATCTCATTAATATGGGTGCATAGCTCTCTTTTCTTACAAGGATTTGAACTCACTCAATCCAAGTTATAGCCAAAGAGAGCATAACTAAATAAACTCGGTAACAGTTATGCAGATAAAGATGAATTGTGAATATTGTATTTTATTGTACAATTTTTCTTTATTACACTTATATGGAAGATTAGGAGCATGAATTTTAACTATTGCCCATAATACATTCACATCTATAGAGTAGATATACTGATACATGGCGTATTGTTTATGATTTGCCTTACATATTTGTGCTTTAGGAGTTACCATATCTCATACGCCAGGAGTGGAATACTGTATTTACTTTCAATTTTACACACAGAAGTGAATACATAACTGTAAGCCAGTCTTCATAATAGAGCACAAGTAAATCATTATTTTCCAGCCTTCACCGCCATGCATATGGCAGCATATAGAGGCGATGAAGCCGGCATCGCTGCCTTGCTCGCTTCGGGCGCAACATCGATATGTATGCCACACCAAGGAAATTCACGCCCCTGCACACTGCTGCCCAAACATGGCCACGATCACCTGGTAACATTCTCCTCGTCGAGGTCTGGCTGTGACCGTCATGCGGTCGTCCACGGGTATGACAGCCTCTCCACATGTGCAGCAATGAGGGCCTCAAGAGCACGGCCAAGCTGCTCCTCAAAGTACGGGCTGGACCCAATGCGCGAGATGAGAATGGGCACCCACTCCAAGATATGCGCAGATGTGTGGGGATGAACGACATCCGCTGGTGGTTCCGAAACTCCAAGACTCAATCCGAACATCAATACCAGGGGGAAACGCCATGTAAATGTAGCCCTTTAGTGATAACCGTGGGAGGGTTCAGATATGTATATACTTATGCTTTATCTCTCGAATCTAGTGTTTTTATGAAATATATCCTGCAGAATATAATTCAAAGAATATATTTTTGAAAGTTCAAAAAATATTTACTGACCATTCATAGTTGATATTGAACTTGTCATAAAAAGAACTTTGATGCTTGCAGGCAGATAGCCAAGAGGTATATGAATATGACCATGGGAAGCTGAGTTCAAATGTGCGTGCGCAGGAATGGTTTACCCTCAAGGATGTAATTCCCAGGACCCGTGATGGCCATTACCAGGATTCCCGCGGACACACCTTCCTGCATTTGGCTGCCATTTTAGGACACCAAAAGACAGTTGAGGTCTTGATTGAAATGTGCGGCGTGTATCCTGGGGTGCTCGCCCACCGAGGACAAACAGCAGACGGAGTTGGCACGCCAAAAATGGTTCATATCAAGTGCAGAAGCCTTATCCAGGCTAGGAAACGAGATGAGGTATGTTGCCGTCAATGTCTGTGTGTCTAGAAAAGGTGAAAGAGTTTAGAAATAAATGTTTTGTCATCTCCACATATACGGCAGCAGAACTAAAGTTTGCATGCATGTGAGACAGGAAAAAGTCAAGAGGAGTGTATGGAGAGCTTGCTAGGTGTAATAGCAACTGGGATGGATGTCAAGAAAGCATCTGCCACTCGTGAAGGCAGGTGCCCCTCTGGAGCCCACAGGAGCGTACAGTACCCACAGCCTTGTTCTCGCAGGCACATCCAACGGCGAGGAATGTCAGTTTGCCTGTTTAGCTGCGGGGCCGTTCTGTCAAACATCACGTTTCACCGAACTCAATCTAGTGCAGGTCGCATGGCTATCTCTTGGATGTAACCGGCCTATGGGTCAGCATGCTCATCACCAGGGTATATATCCTTTTTTTTTTTTTTCATTTTTTTCTTTACGAACTTCCAAAATAAACATGGATAAAGTCAAGTACTCACAAAGGTGTGCAAATTACTCACAGGTCATCCTTACTTCTTGTCCAGCAGATGGAGAATGTCTTGCAAAAGACGAACAAAACACACTGTGAATCCGCCGAGTTGCGGATGCATTGATTGCTTGCTAAACGCCGTGCGGAGTCGGACACCATGGAAGGCAGAATTGCCCACTCAGTATCAGGCAAGCCCACAGCAGCAGCAGCTCCTCACCAGCCTCATGGTCGAAACTGCACAGCCAATGTACCTTGACGGCCCTCTTCCTACAGCAAAGCGGAGAGCGACTGGCCCACTGGGGCAAACGATGGTGCAGCGGGATAGTCTCCCCATGGCGGCGGCAGTTCAGGAGGGAATGAAGAGGTTCATTCACTCATGGCAAGAACAAGGCCAGTCTTACATAAGGGACACTACTGGCCAAACTCCACGGGATTCGCTCTTCCTCCCAACGAGAAGAGCTGAAAGGTAGCCAGGGATTCCTAGCAAAGTCACGGTTCTAGTTGAAAATCAGTAAAAGTAATCATATTCTTCAAGAGCACTATAAACCAGTAGCTTAGACTTGTTTCTCTTATCGTCTCCTTTCTGAGATTAAGAAATTTACTAATTATTGCATACATTAAATAAAACTAAGAAATTTGTAAAACTTGCATCTTTCACTATTTCTTCCAGTCTCCAGTAGCATTTAGAAACCTTTTGATTGCCAGTTATAAACAATGGAAACACACATTCTCAAACCTTATACCACATGAAACATTAAAGACAAGACTGCAGATTTAACTTCAAAAGAAAAAATATTAAGACCATCCTGTTTAGAATATTTTGGTCTTGTCTTATAATTACTTATAGCATTAAGATATGAAGACCTATTAAAACAACCATGGATTATTCATCCAGATGATTTACGAGCAAGAAATGAGAGTGTTAAAATCATCAGGAGGAAAATAGACAAAGGACGAAGAGATAAAGAGCTTTAGGAAGATCCAGGATCCTCCATCATGACCTGTACCAAGGCACCTGATCCCGGAGTCACCCTGTCAGAGGACACCTACATATGAAAAGGACCATTGTAAGAAGAACGCTTCTGGTGGCGTCGCCAATTGGCCTCGTGCAGCCTTCCGTTTATTTGATAACGAAGGGGCATTTCGGCGAACGAGGAGGTTGATTCCCATCAACAGGAACGATCTGCGTCTGCATCAGGCTGCTGCCTTATGGCCACAAGAACCTTGTAGCCTCTGTTACTGAACCTTGGAGCCGCCCCCAGACCTGTAGGGACAAATGGAGGACACCACACCTCCACTTGGCGACATGTTCGGTTACTCGATATGGCCTACAAACGGCTGTGGTCACTCAGCGAGAGAAAAACTAATTTGCAAGGCAGGGACTAACACCTTCAGATATAATGTCGGAAATTTCGACCTTTACTGAAGAAATATCGTAAGTCTGGGGAAAATAAATGACCTTCCCAGACACAAAACACGAACCACTAATGGTGTTCCAAAATCACTTTCATTCTCTCAGTTATCCAAACTCATGAATGACTGTAGAAGATCATTGAATTTCCGTAGTGTTAGGCGCTCGAAGTAAAGAAAGCAGTCATGGCCGAACTTGAAGATCCACAAGGAAAGGTGGCAGAAGGAAAACCCGGTGTTTAACGGGAGTTCAAACTCCTTGGGAGCTCTGAGACAACACTGCGCCTTTTGCCCCTGATGAATTCGATGTCAATCTGGGTCATCTCGCCACCTGGAATGTGAAGGTGGAAAGTTTGTGAAATTGCCAAAGCTCAAGGCCCATGCAAAGGACATTAAACTATGCATCAAAGTGGGAAAGTGAAGATCCAGACTTTGAGAAGATCTTGAAGCCACTGTCTGGAAGCACACTTTCTACAATCGACGTATGAAGCCTTGAAACACCACCATTTTCCGATCCTCGCCTCAGCCTACGTGCTCCAGGGTGACAGGACCCAGGTGGGTGCCGATCCAAATGGCGTGGCAGGATCCGAGTATCCCCTTCTACTGAATGGTGTGGATCCGTCCCTGTCAATTGCCTACTCCTTGGCCGCCAGACTTCCCCCAGCCGTATCTCACCCCGTTACACGCAGATAAGGAGACACTAGGGCATCACCACCATAGAGGACTCTCAGTGGAGGTTTTACTTTGCCGAACCGAAGAGTCGTCCTGACAGGAACTCTCCCCCGACAACGGCGAGCTACATGACCGCAAGGACGCTCCTGTACACTTTCTAAGGCCGAGCGTTGGTGCCTCGCGCAGTCAGAACAGATACAGCGGGGACTGTCGGCCATGGAGATCGCACCCCACCTGGCCTTCGCCCTTAAGAATGCTTCTTCATGCGACTGGAAGAAAAGAGAAGGCGAGGAGGAAAAGTGGAGGAACGGTGGCCCTGGTCAGCCTAATGGCAGGACGTCTTCGATGATGTGCCACCACTTCCAGAAAACGGAGATGAAGCAGCTTATTTGGTGCTTCGGAAAGTACAGGCTTATCGGCGGGGATTTTGAGAGGCCAAAAGTAGGCTTTGGAGCTGTGCAGATCGTCAAGTTCCTGGAGTCTATCCTGTAAGTACCTGTGTGTATATATACGACACTCAAATTAACACACACACACATACATGCACATAACAGATACACACAAAACACCACATCTATGGTACTCAAAGACACCACATTAAATTACTTGAATTGAGTGAATATTTTCCATTTAAT
>NC_051401.1:15946003-15948405 GCF_015228065.2 Penaeus monodon
CATCTATTAAACATCACAAGTAACTCACTCAAGAACACCAGGTGGTTCTAGCATGATCCACCATGACGGACTCCACTACACGCTGCCTACGCCCAACGACATTAGCAGTGTCTGTTCCTTGATGCAAGAATATAGCGCTTAAAGACAGAGAGAGAGACGGAGAGAAGAAGAGAGAAGGAGAGAGACGAGAGGAGGAGAGGAGAGAGAGAGAGAGAGAGGAGAGGAGAGAGAGAGGAGGGGAAGAGAGAGAAAAGAGGGAGAGGAAGAAAGAGAGGAGAGAAGAGAGAGAAAGAGAAGAGAGGAAGAGAGAAAGAGAGAGAGAGAGAGAGGAGAGAGAGAGGAGAGAGAGAAGAGAGAAGGAGGAGAGAGGAGAGAGGGGGGGGGGAATGGTACACACTCATAACGTCCTTCTGGAGAAGTAACAATTGATCGAGAAAGGGAGGCCGTGACAGGAGGATAGACAAGGGAGACCGAGAGACGAGAAAATAGACAGATCAATCACAACCTCCCTACTCAACCTATCAAACCTCCACATCTCCCCCACCCTCTTCCATCCTCATAGACGCTCCCATTCTACGATAAAACACTTTTAACAATCTTCTACAGACCGCGCAAACCCAATATGAGATATACCAAGTTTGTGTTTAGAGGATTCCTTTCTCCCGAGAACTAAAGAATACTGGGATCTAAAACACACAACCCAGACCCTCGAGTTGAGAGAGAGAGTGAGAGAGAGAGGAGACGACGAGAGAGGAGGAGAGAGAGAGAGAGAAGGATGAGGAGAGAGAGGAGATGAGAGAGAGAGAAAAGATGAGAGAGAGAGACGAGCTATGAACAGATCGTACGAGGAGGAGAGGAGAGAGAGGAGAAAAGGAAAGAGAGAGAAGAGAAAGAGAGAGATGAGGAGCTGAGAGAGGACTGTGGCGAGAGGAGAGAATGCAGATAGAGAGAGAGAGAAGAGAGAGGAAGAGAGTAGAGAGACGAGAGAGAGAGAAGGAGGAGAGAGAGAGAGAGAGAGAGAGAGACGAGAAGAGGAATGACGTGAATGAGCGAAAAAAAGATATGAATAAGTGAGCCATAATTGATTCGTGGAGTGCATGATATGCAAATCGTGCGTGCGTGCAATTGTATTCCTGCACTGACAGCCACAATTTTTACCTTCCAAACCGAATATATATATCGCTGCTGGATGTCAACAGTAGAGGGAGGAGAGAAGAGAGAGGAGAGAGAGAAGAGAGAGAGTCCCAAGGAGAGAGAGAGGAAGAGAGAGAGAGGAGGAGAGAGAGAGGAGAGAGAGAGACGGATTGGAGAGAGAGAGAGAGAGAGTAAGGGGGAGGGGGCGACAGAGACAGAGCCGGAGTGCAAACAAATCCAATGTTTTGCAACCACCAGTAAAACAGTGTACCATGCAACTCTGCACATAGCAACGAAAAAATAGCATGGCGTCAGAGGGGGTGGGGGTGGGGGGGGAAGTGGAGTGGGACGAGGAAGGGAAAGAATCTGCCATGAGTCAGCTTCCGTCTAACCCTTCCCCCAACCTCCCCCACCCCCACCCTCCCCCCCCAAAAATCGACATTTCGACACGTTGATACTCTCTTTGGCCTCCCATATCCCTTGATGATTTCTCTATGGCAGGAAAAGGAAGAGTCCCTTCCCCCCCAACCTAAAGGACGATGAAACACCACTGTTTTTTTTCCGTTCTGTCTGTCTATTGGTTTGTTATTCTTGTCTTCTGCATGCCGTTTGCCTTCCTGTCCTGCTTCCTTGCCTACAGCGTATGGCTTCGCAGTCTGTTTGCATCCATACCTGGCCACCTGATTGCTTGCTTATCAGCTTGTCTGTTTTTACCTATTTCTCTCCCGAACTGCCTGCCTGCATGTTCAACTGTCTTTCCGGGACCTGCTCTTCCTACCTGCTTGCTCCCAGCCCGCATCCGTCTGCGGGGCCTGCCGTTTATGCCTGCTTGCCTCCCGCTCTGTCTGACCTTTTGGGGCTGCCTTCTGCCTGCTTGCTCCCGTCTCCTGTCTGCCTGGGGCATGCCTTCTGCCCCTGCTTGCCTCCCTCCCTGTCTGCCTTTTGGGGCTGCCTTTCTGCCTGCTCGCCTCTCGCCCTTGTCTGCCTTTTGGGGCCTGCCTTTCGGCCCGCTTGCCTCCCGTCCGTCTGCCTGGGGCCTGCCTTTCTGCCTGCTTGCTCCCGCTCTGTCTGCATTTTGGGGTCTGCCTTTCGGCATGCTGGCCTCCCGCTCTGTCTGCCTTTTGGGGCCTGCCTTTGCCTGCTTGCCTCCAGCTCTGTCAGAAAATAATGAGAGGAGGAAGAAGAAAAAAAAAAAAAACAATAAGAAGGAGAAAAAAAACACGAGATACCTAACGTCCCATCGAGTGATCTATCTCGCGGAGGGTACT
>NC_051401.1:15962466-15964966 GCF_015228065.2 Penaeus monodon
ATAATACTACATGCATAACCCCACACACACAATATATATAAAATAGATAGATAGTAATAGATAGATAGATAATAATATATAGATATCCATCACATCATCATCATCATCATCAACACTCATCATCATCATCATCATCATCTCATCATCATCATCATCATAAATCATCTCATCATCATCATCATCCATCATCATCCTCATCATCACCTGAGTCAATCCCCACTGCAAGACGTAGGCCTCTCCCAATCATTTCCAACTTGTCTTCTTGCTTTTTTGTTTCCATCTCGCCCCAGATTTCGTTATTTGGTCATGCCATCTTGTCACGGTCTTCCTTTGCCTTTATATTATCTATAACCCATCTGTTACTTTCTTTTGTTCATCTTTTGTCCTGTCTCCGATGTATATAAACCTGCCAAATTGGCCCATTTTAATCTTTTTATGCTCACAAGTATAATCTTCTACTTTTTGTCTGTTCCCTGATCACACTCGCCCTCATCCGATCTCTAGGCTAATTCCCACATCAGTCCTCTCCATTCCTCTCTGGCATTTTATTAGTTTCCTCTCCAGTATTTTGTTTGTGTATATATATATATATAAAATATATATTTATATATATATATATAATTATATATTATATATATACATATATTATATATACATATATATATATAATATATATACTATATATAATATATATATATGTAACACACACATACACACACACACACACACACACACACACACCACACACAACACACCCAACACCAAAACACACACACAACACATATATATATATATATATTATATAATATATATATATATTTTATATATATATATATATATATTTTAATACATATATATATACATATTACCATATATATTACACATATATTGTATATAATACATAATAAAATGCATATACATACTATATAACATATACATGCATATATATTATATATATATTTTATATATATATATAATTATATATATACTGTTTGTATATACATCATCATATATCATATATATATACATATACTTTGTATAAAAAACATATATTTTATATCATATATACAATCATACATACATATATAATATGCATATATACAAACATACATACATATATATATATATATATATAAAATATATATATATTACATATTATATAATATATATATATATAAAATATAAAACGTATACACATATATATTATTTTTTAATACGTATACATATATATATGTATATACACATGTATATCTATACATGTATACATTCATAAAGGCCGCGGTGGCCGAATGGTTAGAGCATCGGACTCAAGCCTGTCACGACGGCAATCTGAATTCGAGGGTTGTTCCCTTGGGCAAAGGAACTTCACCTCGATTGCCTACCTAGCCACTGGGTGGCCAAGCCAGCCCAAGTCAGTGCTGGCACTCTCCGTGGAAAGGAACTGGGGACCCTACCACGTACTCACTCCAAGAGCATCACAACATGAAAACTACAATTAAGTATCATGCTGTGACCAAGGCGGCTCGACTGACCTACCCTTAAAAGAAAAAGATACTTCATACCATTAAATACATATATGTATACACATACAAAAATTATATACACTTATACTACCATACATACATATTATATATAATATATATATTAAAAATTATATTTAAAATATATATAATTATTTATACACATATTGTTCATATGTATGTGTGTTAAAATTTCCAAATTATGTACATTTTACAGTCCCCGTTGGTGTGTGTGTTTGTGTTTGTGTTGTGTGTGTGTGGTGGTGTGTAATATATATAATTATATTAATATATTTAAAATTTTATATATATAAAATTTATATATATATCTATATATATATTATATATATATTGTATATATATATATTATATAAATATTATTTATATGTTATTATAATTATAATTATATATTATATATATTATATATTATAATATAACAACCCCCAGATCAGGACTCGAAACCCAGGGGCACCTCTCCAGGGGATCTGAGCACTCTGCTCCTTTTTATTAGTCCCCGTATAGTCGTAGGCAATGCCTCTGGAGCTAGGTAGTTAGTTCCTTTTAGTTGGTCGTGTGGTATGGTTTTGGGTTTTACTGGGCCTCCGTACATACTGGAGTGCCAGGGCCCGGGCTTGGTTGGGAGGGTTGTTAAAATCTATTCATTTTGATATTGCATTATTCATTTTTAAAACAAACAAAACCCAAAACACAACACACACAAACACACACACCCACACACCAAACCACACACACACACACCACCACACCCCACACACACCACACAACCACAACACACACACACAACCACCCCACACACCACCACCCACACAACACCAACACACACACATACACACACACCACATACAACACCACACACATACCACACACACCACACACACACACACCAACACACCATATATATATAAATATATATATATATATATATATATATATATATATACAACAAATATATATATATA
>NC_051401.1:15969966-16017548 GCF_015228065.2 Penaeus monodon
ATTACCTTCATATTTGAAGATTAGAGCTGAATTTTAACTATGCTAATACATTCACATCTATAGAGTAGATATACTGATACATGGCGTAAATCATTATTTTCCAGCCTTCACCGCCATGCATATGGCAGCATATAGAGGCGATGAAGCCGGCATCGCTGCCTTGCTCGCTTCGGGCGCCAACATCGATGTATGCACACCCAAAGGGAAAATTCACCCCCCTGCACACTGCTCCCCAAACATGGCCACGATCACCTGGTATTCTCCTCATCGAGTCTGGCTGTGACCGTCATGCCCGGTCGCCCACGGTATGACAGCTCTCCACATGGCAGCCATGCGGGGCCCTCAAGAGCAGGGCCCAAAGCTGCTCCTAAAGTATGGGCTGGACCCCAATGCGCGAGATGAGAATGGGCACACTCCAGATAATTGCGCAGATGTGTGGGGGATGAACGACATCCGCTGGTGGTTCCTGAAACTCCAAGACTCAAATCCGACATCAATACCCAGGGGGAAACTGCATGTAATGTAGCCCTTTATTATAACAGTGGGGAGGGGTTTAGATATAGTTATACTTATGCTTTATCTCTCTGATATCTAGTGTTTTTATGAATACATCCTGCAGAATATAATTCAAAGAATATATTTTTGAAAGTTCAAAAAATATTTACTGACCATTCATAGTTGATATTGAACTTGTCATAAAAAGAACTTTGATGCTTGCAGGCAGATAGCCAAGAGGTATATGAATATGACCATGGGAATCTGATTTCAAATGTGCGTGCGCAGGAATGGTTTACCCTTAAGGATGTAATTCCCAAGACCCGTGATGGTCATTACCAGGATTCCCGCGGACACACCTTCCTGCATTTGGCTGCCATTTTAGGACACCAAAAGACAGTTGAGGTCTTGATTGAAATGTGCGGCGTGTATCCTGGGGTGCTCACCCACCGAGGACAAACAGCAGACGAATTGGCACGCCAAAATGGTCATATTCAAGTTGCAGAAGCTCTTATCCAGGCTAGGAAACGAGATGAGGTATGTTGCGTCAATGTTGTGTGTCTAGAATCAAAGGTGAAGAGTTTAGAAATAAACGTTTGTCATCTGCCTCATATACCGGCAGCAGAACTAAAGTTTGCATGCCTGTTAGACAGGAAAAAGTCAAGAGGAGTTGTATGGAGAGCTGCTAGGTGTCATTAGCACTGGTGATGATGTCAAGAAAGCATCTGCACTAGTGAAGGCAGGTGCCCCTCTGGAGCCCACAGGAGAGTACAGTACCCACAGCCTTGTTCTCGCAATCACATCCAACCGGCCGAGGATTGTCAGTTTGCTGTTAGCTGCCGGGGCGTCTGTCAACATCACGTTTCACCGACTCAATCTAGTGCAGGTCGCATGGCTATCTCCTGATGTAACCGCTATGGTCAGCATGCTCATCCCCGGGGTTTATATATCCTTTTTCTTTTTTTCTTAACGAACTTCAAAAAAAACATGGATAAAGTCAAGTACTCACAAAGGTGTGCAAATTACTCACAGGTAATCCTTTACTTCTTGTCCAGCACATGGAGAATGTCTTGCAAGAAGAAAAAACACACTGTGAATCCGCCGAGTTGCGTGATGGCATTGATTGCTTGCTAAACGCCTTGCGGAGTCGGACACCATGGAAGGCAGCATGGCCCACTCAGTCATCAGGCAAGCCACAGCAGCAGCAGCTCCTCACCAGCCTCATGGTCGAAACTGCACGAGCCAATTGTACCTTGACGGCCCTCTTCCTACAGCAGGCGGGAGCGCTGGCCCACGGGAACGATGTGTGCAGCGGGATGTCTCCCATGGCGGCGGCAGTTCAGGAGGGACACGAGAGGTTCATTCACTTCATGGCCAAGACCACGGCCAGTCTTTACATTAAGGACACTACTGGCCAACTTCCACGGGATTCGCTCTCACCTTCCCCAAGACAGAGCTGGAAAAGGTAAGCCAAGGGATTCCTAGCAAAGTCACGGTTCTAGGATGAAAATCAGTAAGTAATCATATTCAAGAGCACCTATAACCAGTAGCTTAGACTTGTTTCTCTTTATCGTCTCCTTTCTAGATCAGGAAATTTACTAATTATGCATTACATTAAATAAAACTAAGAAATTTTGTTAAAACTTGCATCTTTCACTATTTCTTCCATTCTCAGTAGCATTTAGAACCTTTTGATTGACAGTTATAAACAATGCAAACACATTTCTCAAATATACCACTTGAAACTTTAAAGACAAGACTGCAGATTCTAACTTCAAAAGAAAAAATGTTAAGACCATCCCTGTTTAGAATATTTTGGTCTTGTCTTATAATTACTTATAGCATTAAGATATGAATACCTATTAAAACAACCATGGATTATCCATCCAGATGATTTACGAGCAAGAAATGAGAGTGTTAAATCATCAGGAGGAAAAGACAAAGGACGAAGAAGATAAAGAGCTTTTCAGGAAGATCCAGGACCTCCATCATGACCTGTACCAAAGGCACCTGATCCCTGGAGTCACCCTGTCAGAGACACCTACATATGAAACGACCATTGTAAGAAGAACGCTTCTGGTGGCGTCGCAACTTGGCCTCGTGCAGCTTCCGTTTATTTTGATAACGAAGGGGCTCATTTCGGTGAACGAGGAGGTTGATCCTATCACAGGAACGACTGCGCTGCATCAGGCTGCTGCTTATGGCCACAAGAACCTGGTAGCCTTGTTACTGAACCTTGGAGCCGACCACACCTGTAGGGACACTGGAGGACACACACCTGCACACTTGGCGGCCATGTTCGGTTACTCGATGGCCTACAAACGGCTGTGGTCACTTTCCCGCTGGAGAAAAACTATTTGCAAGGGAGGGACTACACCTTTAGATTATGTCGGAATTTCGACCTTTACTTGAAGAAATATCGTAAGTCTGGGGAAATAAATGACCTTCCAGACACAAACGACCCACTAATGGTGTTCCAAAATCACTTTCATTCTCTCACGTTATCCAAACTCATTGAAATGACTGTGAAAATTCATGAATTTTTAGTATTTGGGGAGGCGGCTGAAGTAAAGAACGCAGTCATGGCCGAAATTGAGATCATCAAAGGAAAGGTGGGAGAAGAAAACCCAGTGTTTAACGGGAGTCTAAAAAATCCTGGGAGCTCTCGAGACAACACTCGCCTTTTTGCCCTGATGAATTCGATGTCAATCTGGTCATCTCACACCTTCCGGAAGTGAAGGTGGAAGTTTGTGAATTGCCAAAGCTCAAGGCCATTGCAAAGGGACATAAACTATGCATCAAAGTGGAAAGTGAAGATCCAGACTTTGAGAAGAATCTTGAAGCCACTGTCTGGAAGAACACTTTCTACAATCTAACGTATGAAGCATTGAAACACCACCATTTTCGTGATCCTCGCCTCAGCCTCGTGCCTCCAGGGGTGACAAGGACCCAGGTGGGTGCGGCGATCCAAATGGCGTGGCAGGGATCCGAGTATCCCCTTCTCCTGATTGGTGTGGATCTCGTCCCTGTCATCGCTACTCCTTGGCCGCCAGACTTCCCCAAGCCGTATCTCACCCCGTTACAAGCAGACAAGGAGACACTGGGCATCACCAAACATAGAGGACTCTCAGTGGAGGTTTTCCTTCGCCGAAACCGAAGCAGTCGTCCTACAGGACCTCTCCCCCGACGAACGGCGAGTCTACATGACCTGCAAGACGCTCCTGTACACTTTCAAGGCCGAACGTTGGATGCCTCGCGAAGTTAAGAACAGATACAGCTGGTGGGACTGTCGGCCGTGGAAGATCGCCACCCCACCTGGCTTCGCCCTTAAGAACTGCTTCTTCATGCGACTGGAAGAAAAGAGAAGGCGAGGAGAAAAGTGGGAGGAAGGTGCCCTGGTCAGCCTAATGGCAGACGTCTTCCGACTGATGTGCCACCACTTCCAGAAAAACGGAGATGAAGTAGCTTATTTGGTGCCTTCGAAAGTACCAGCTTATTTCGGCGGGGATTTTGAGAGGCCAAAAGTAGGCTTTGGAGCTGTGCAGATCGTCAAGTTCCTGGAGTCTATCCTGTAAGTACCTGTGTGTATATATACGACACTCAAATTAACACACACACACATACATGCACATACAGATACACACAAAAAACATCTATTGGTACTCAAAGACACACATATTAATTTCTGAATTGAATGAATATTTTCCATTTTAAACAGCTATAAGGGGTTTGTTTCAGCCTAAGTCAATATCTGTAAAAACATTGATAAATATATTTGTTATTACTCATGTATTTTTTCTATCATTCGCGAAAGGTTAAATCCTTTTATTTTAGATTTGCCAGTACTCGTCACAAATATTTGGTACTTTAGATATGTTCGAGAAGTGACATGCTATATATGAGCTGGTAACAGAGACTAATTAGTCTGTATACATGGTGTGGTGTATAAAAACAATTGGTATGACCAGGGCCGCCTTACCAATAAATTTAAATTATTTAAATCCTGGTATAAGCCCCATGAGTTGGTAGCGTGGTCAGAGGAGCTTATTTTGGCGTGGGTTTGTTCCAGCATTACCCCCTCCGTCGCTTGATAAAACGTAACAAAACGAATTCATAAAACTAAAGCAAAACCATCTTTAAGAATTACGTTAAAATAATTAAAATACAATAAGCTAAAATACTAGAAAATAAAAACTTAAAACAAATTTTAAACTCGAGAAAAACGTGCAGTATAAAAGTAAAGTAAAAGTAAAGGCATAAAACCTGAAAAAAAGAAAATCACTCGTAATTTTTAATGACTATTATTGTATAAAAGCATGATCACATCCAGCTCCTATATGCAAGTCCAAAAATACCTCAGACTTAACTTTTCTCTTTGTAGCTCCTTTGGGCGTCGAGCCGGTTTCACTCAGAAAAATAGGAGAAAAAGACACCATGTCTCTGCAGCGGTCTCTACCGAACTGTTTATTTTTCGCGGTCATTGGGGGGTTAGGGGTGACGGTGACGTCACTATATACAGGTTTAAAAATTGATAAAATAAAACCTATTGATAAATTGACAAAAAACAAGTAATTTAGTTAAAATGATAAAATATAAACAATCACAATAATGAACATGAGTAAAATAATAGATAAAATAATGTTTGTAAATTGGTCATCCTAATAGTTAAAACATTTATGTGATTTTTTACAATTGAATAAAACAAGGAAACCATGGATAATTAAAACTAGGCATGCCAACAAGAACTGCATTTAAAAGTAAAAAGGGAAATTAATTAAAGTTAAACGAGAACCAAAGAAAATGTACCACAACGGTAAACTAAAACAAACAAAAACGAAAATCAAGAATAAAACTACTAATGATTCGGGTAAAAGGTTGAAAATGCGGGCAGGGAAGGGACAAATTGCCCGACCAGGGAAGCGCGGGGCGAGGATGCTCGCCGTCGCGAGATAAGGTCGCGCGTGGGGACTAGCCACACTACAAAGTAAGAATTCATTGCAAGTCGGACATAGAAGTTAACAGAAATCACAATAAAGGGTTTGAGAAACAGAAGCTAATATGTTCCGAGCGGTCACGTGTTTTTATAAAAGTGGGTTACATAGACCAGTCAGTCTGTAAAATGGCAAAAATGTTCACTGCAGGTCGGAGATTATATGGTAACAAAAAATGATAAATCTGATGTACACATGACAATAAAGTTTATTGCATGCCGGATATCAGAAGTATTACAACTTCAAGTTTTTATATTTTCCATTTCTTTGAATTCCTGCTGTCTTTAATATAACGCTATGGATGATGTCTGATGTATAATCTAAAGTTGACTGAACAAAGGGAATACTTTCGCTAATATATGTTGGGCTTGTTCTTCATTTTGTTCTTCGCCCTTTTCCGTTTTCTTATTCTGAATCTGTTTGCTCTTTTTCCATCCTCATGTTCGGTTCATCGTCCCTTTTTGAACTGCCCTCGGTGATCAAATAACAAGGGTAAAACATGGTTGTACAGTTGGGCATTATCCTACAGAACAATGAAGAGTTCGAAAAGACCATGACACGAACATTACGAACAAGAAGAACAATAGATTCAGACACACATACACACACACACACACACACACACACACACACCACACACAACACACACACACACACACCACCCCAACCCCACCCCAAACACACACACCCACACACACACACCACACCCCAAAACAACACACCACACACACCCCACACACACCCACACACACACAATATTATATATATATATAATTATATATATATTATTATTATAATATATGATTTATATATTACTATTATAAATAATACATTTTTTATTTTTTCTATATGCAAATATAATGATAAACTTTATGGTTTTGGGGTTTTTTAATATACAAATATATTTACGTATTATTGATACGACACAACCACACACACCCCCAACACACACCACACACACACCACACACACACACACACACACACCACAAAACCCACACACACACACATACGCACCACACGCTCAACACCACACAACACACCCCACACACAAAATTATTTAATATTAAATATATAAAATATATAATTATTATATATCTATAGGTTTAATATATATATATATATTATATTATAATATAATATTATATATACAACTATATTTATATATTAATATATATAATATTATTTTATATTATATAATATATAATATACATATATTACATATATACATATATATGTATTACAAAACAACACACAGATATATATATATTATTAAAATATATATATTTTATATATATTATTATATACACACATATATGTTTTACACCCCAACACACACCACCACCCCACAACACACACACACCCAACACACCCCACACACACACCACACACACACACACCACGCACGCCACACACATACACACACACACCACACACACCACACACCACACCCCAACCACATACATACATACAAATTATATAATATATTTTTATTTATTTAATATTAATATGTCATATATATATATATTTATATATATATATATATATAATATTATATAATATATATATATAATATATTCATGGGGGATGTGAACGATGGTGTGGTAGCCGTAGTGTTAAGTGCTTGCATGCCTTCTCCTTGCAGTTTCCACCCCTGGTTTCTCAGTGCGAAAAGGGAGCGCTTCTCAAAGTCCCCCCTGCCGGGTCACAGCCTCTCCTCATTAAGACTTTGCAGTCCCTCCTCGTGGCCACCCAGGGGTAAGGGGGTCCCTTTTTCGGCCCCGGGCTAAATTTTGGGGGGGTCCCGGAGCAGCAGGACCCCCAAGGTACGGATTTGGCCCCCGGGCATGTGGACACGCTCTGGTTTTCGTACCAACTCCTGCCCCCTACCACCCGGGGTAAGGGGGTGGCTCGGGGGAGGTGGCCTTTTGCCATCCTCCCCCCCCCAAAATACCCTCTGGCAACGTTAAATAAATGGAAAAGCTGGGGGGGGGGGTGTTGTCCCCCCCACCCAGCAAGAAAGGCGTATCTGGCATTGAGACGAAGCGTTTTTGGGTTTCTTGTCTCTTATTGCTGTATACGCTCCTCCCGATGTACAAAAAACCCGATGTAAAAGAGGCGTTTACGCCAAACTCCATCTTGGCAACGATTGCCCCGGCGAAAATTCGCATTGTTTCTGGGCGACTTCAATGGTATCCGGCTGTGACCGAGCTGGCTCAGTTCTGGGGGCCCCAGGGCTCGGAGTGATCCCCCAGCGGAATCCTCCTTCCCCGGGGAAATTTTGCTGGGTCCCAAAAAATGAGGATCTCTGGCTCCGGTACCACGCCCCAACTCACATTGCTGATTTGGGTACCAATCGGGTATGGGGCCCAAAGGAATCGACACATTCTTGTCGCACGCGATGGAGGTCCCCCAAACTGCAGGGTTTACCGAGTGCTAGTTTTTTGGGGCACCGCCTAGGCTGCTTGTGGCTCCCCTCGGGTCCACTTAAAAAACCCCCCGTCCCTCCAGGGGCCACCCTAAGGTGTTTCCTTGACAGCTAAGGGAGGGGTGTGCCCGTGGGTTCCCCACGGCAGTCTCTGACCATTCTCAAACCACCTTGCGGATCCTTTGCTCTGTGGATCCTTAAACGCGAACACTCGAGCACTCGGAAATCCTTGGCTAGCCCAAGGAAAGGCAGAAAAACCACTCCCTGGGACATTAGACCACTAAAGCGTGTCGAAAGGGCTGGGCTGAAGGGAAAATCAATCTTGCGCGTTCTTTTTGCGTGGGGCTCAAACCTGCTGAAAAGGGGACAAGGAAAGTTTCTCAGGAATCTTGCTGAGGAGGTCAAAGGGCCCTTTTTTTGTAAATGCCCTTTCGCCCTGCCTACCAACCTGAGAAAACTGAACCCAAGCCCTCCTCCAGATGACTGCAGTCTGATCGCGGGTGGACGGTCATCTCAATCATGTTGGGTTCGTGAAAAGTTGGGGTGAGTATTTGAACCAGTTTTTTTACAGGGGGACCCCTCCAAAAGTTACTTAGCAAACGATTCTCAGTGCCCGTGCCCGGGCCCACCCCCCGGGAACCTCCTACCTCAGAGGTTTTTGGCTGGCGATTTCCAAGCTGAGAGTGGGGGAAACTGCAGGGATATGTGTATCCCCGGGGAAAAATTTCTAAGGGTGGGGGGGAACCTATGGCCGGGGGCCCCTACTCCTGACTGCCATTTGGCGTCTGGTACCATTCCCCTGACCCGCTGGGGGCGTGGTCATCCCTCTCGGAAGGGGAAAGGGGATCGATGGGCTGTACAACTACCCCTGGGTTTCACTCTCCGCATACCAGGGAAGGTTCTCGCTCACATTCTTCGAAACGGATCCGCAACCACCTACTGAGGCACCAGAGACCGGAGCAGTTGGTTTACTCTGGGGAAGTCCCCAAAGACCGTATACTAGCGCTTCGGTAATTTTGGGGCGCCTCGTGAGTTTTTTTTGTGGGTTGCTTGCAGCCCACTCGACCTCAAAAGGCGTTTTACTCGGTGCATCGGGAATCCTATGGGGGATCCTGAGGCTCAGGGAATTCCGACACAGATTTTGGCCTGTAGCAAGCCTCTTACTGGTATGAAAATGTGGGGGGATGTCGAAATTCTTCCCCGAAAATTTAGGGGTGAGGGAGGCTGTGTCCTTGCCCCCACACTTTTTAAAACCTTGTATGGACTGGATAAGGCAATACTAGGGCCAAAATCAGTGCGGAACAAAACTAGGCATATTAAGGTCTCGGACCTTGACTTCCGCG
This sequence comes from Penaeus monodon, assembly GCF_015228065.2. Taxonomy (NCBI): domain Eukaryota; kingdom Metazoa; phylum Arthropoda; class Malacostraca; order Decapoda; family Penaeidae; genus Penaeus; species Penaeus monodon. Next base: position 15,979,223 of record NC_051401.1, read on the forward strand.
ATTTGCCCTCCTACTGAGTCCTTGGGGTTACTTGGCGGCTCTTATGCATTTAGCAAGAGCAAGCCCCTGGGCCCAAGGGCTCCTGGGCAAAAAGTTTTAGACTTTGGGGGGCCCGTTTTTGGGGAAACCCTTCAGTCGATCCATGCTTTCGGCGAGGGCTTTTAGTCCAAAAGTTTTTTCATACCCTTTGGGAGCTAGTCCATATCTCGGGGTTTTCAGACCAGGAAGTCAGTAACGGATTTTGGGCTGGCAACAGGAGCCATAACTCGATCACAAACGTTTGGAGATTCGGGACCCATGCAGAAGGGCCAACTCGTGTCTTCAAGGCCTTGATACTTCCCTTTTTTCTCTATGGGAAGCGAAACCTGGACGCTATCCTGCCTTGGGTCTCCCCTTTATGCCTTTTTAACAAGTCCCCTTTGCCGATCATGGGTACGTTGGCAGGACCCCTGTCCCCCCGGGGGTTACACCCTGAGCTGGCATGGGACCTTTTTACTTGCTATCCGGATCGCCAACTCAGGGTATTGGCCACCTACTCGCCTCCCCATGGACACCCTGCCCATCAGGGTCTCTCTGCGAGACAACCCTGGGGGGAGGAACCCGTGGGACTCCTAGGGAAAACGGGTTGGGGGGCTCGACGAGACTTTTTGCGGGGAAATTTAAAAATTGGCCGTGTGCCGCCTGGGGACTCGCCTCAGGGATCCTCTGGGTGGGAAACGAAGGGTGATCGGCCCTGCGCCCCCCTCGGCTTACCCCTTTTTGATGTTATAATTTTACATATTACACACTTAAACCTATATTTTTTAATGCACACAAACACACCACACACACAAAACACACAAAACACAACACACACACCCCACACAACACACCCCACACACACACACACACACTATAAAGGCTTATCCCTTAGTACAATGGTGAAAAAAAGGTAGTTTACTTGTTAATGGCTTACTCTTTATTTCTGGGGTTGGCACACCATTTTAAAACACGAGACATGTTTTGTTATACGGGTAATCGCGGTTGCGATCGCAGCCCCGCTCCCCGGGGAGGGGGCAGTTTACCCTACCGCGTCGGGGGCTTCAAAACGAACTCCCTCAACGAGGGGAGATCGATGTGACCTCCGCCCTCGCTGACGAAAGGTTTTATTTTGGTCCCTGGGAAAAAAGCCACTGGGCCATGGTAAAAGAATAGAAATTTTCCACCCTCCTTAGAAATTTTCCCACCTAATTGCTCGCCACCCAAATCGCGCCTCGCCCTCGAGGACCTTCAAGGGGGACCAACTTGGCTGGTCTCTCGTTCTCGTGCGTTGTCCTTTTGCCTTTTCGTGGGTGTTCGTCCCTGTCGTCCTCATCCTCCTGGTCCTGGGGTAATCTGCCGTCCTCGATGTCCACACTCCTCGAAATCTTGCACAGGTCTTCCTTGACTTCGGAAACGTCTAACTTCCTTGTGTCCTCGTCCAGGCTTTAATTCGGCGGCGTCCTCGCCCCACTCCCCCACAGATCTCGTCCGGGCCCCTTTTCGGGGGGCATCTCGTCCTCGCCCTAAACTTCATCTGGATCTACGGGCGTCGGGCAGGGGGTGCGGCTCTCAGGCGGCTGATACCCCCGCTACGAGCTCCTGAGTTGACTGGATCTGCAGGGGCCGCCAGGGGTCGCCTTCCAGCATCCTGGGGCGATTGGACCTGCGGGAAAGGGGCTGGTTTGTAGATCTACGGGAATCCCAGGCAAGCCCCGTCCCTACGCTGGACGGGTTAAAACCTTTTCCTGCAAAATCGAAAAGGGTTTTTTGGGACTTTTGGATTCACGTGAAAAACGCCAAAAAAAAAATTACCACATCCTTAAAAAACCCCATCCTTACACACAAAAATACTATAATTAAAATATATATATATATATTATATATAATAATTTAATATATATTAAAATTTTATTTTATATATATAACAATATATATATAAAAATATTAATATTATAATATATTTATAATATATATAATAAATATATATAATATATATATATATATAGGGTTTTCATGCACACAAACACACACAAAAACACCACCACACACACCACACGGTATATATATATATTTTATTAAAATTTAAAAAATATATTAAAATATAATATATATATATTATATATATATATAAAATTTTATATATAAAAAATATACACATATGTATTGTATGTACATATATATTACTTTAAAATTGAAAAAAAACTGCATATTTTTTTAATATGCATTATAAAAATTATATAATTATACGCTGCGAAAGCGCGAACATCAGCGATCAGTCAGTATCCGCATCAGTCATGACCGATCCTAAGCCCATGACACGACGGCCTTTATAAAGAACATGTTTAATGATTTTTTTTAACAAAACGTTATTAGGTGCGGCAGCGATACTTTTTTACTTATTACCGCCGCTTACGCTCATGTTTTGCTACACCAGAAATGCCCCCTCAGAGAAACCTAACTTAATACGCAATTAATACCTGCCTGCCCATAACTTAAAGAGCTGAAAAAAGTAACGCTACCACCGCAGGCAAAATAAATAAAGACAAAAATGTCAGGACACATCTTCCTACTTTATTTTCTTCACGGTACGCTAAGCCAGCGCCCACTGAACTAGTTGCATATACCTCTACTGGATATAGGTGTGTATGAGCGTAGTGATGCTATATCGATAGACCAGGCGTGATCCCGCATCGGCTTGATCGCAGCTTTCCCGATTTCCAACAAATAGACAGCAAAAGGGACTAGAATTGCCCAAATACTAATCAACACTTTTTCACTATATTATTAGCATATCTAAAATCAAACAAAAATGAAATGAAGCCATAGCAGAATCGTCTGAGGTCCCGAAGCAACAAGAGTCAAGTAACACCTGTTTACTTTGACTCTTCATATGGTCAATTCTGATGAATGAGGGTAACGCGATGCTCGAGTCATCTGATGAACTGCCATGTCTGTACTTGTCGACATCAGGCATAATGGTTGGGTAATGATAGCCGAGTTCGCAAAAATTGGACAATAGTAGCTGAGTCTAATGAACAGCCAGCCAGATCATGACCGGGCTGGACAATGCCAAATGCCTCAATTTAAGAATAAAGATCCTATATGACGCGGCCACCCATCTAACCCCTTTCCCCGACAGAGACTGGCGGCCTGACCAGTCGAGGCGCGGTGACGTCTCGGAGGAGGCGTCACTTGGCGGCCGCCGACCTACGCGGAATAGGCGGCCCAGACCTGCGAGCTACCGTGTGCTCCCATGAAGACCACGGACTGCCCACGGGGCGAACGCTGCCTCTTAAGGCCGTTATAAGAATGGTACATCAAGCTCCATATTTAGCTTCCGGTACGTAACTGAGAGGTGGTCGTTCTGGAATGTTAACGAGGCGGCCACAAGAACCGTCGGGGAAAGTCGATCAGCCGAATGGGCACCAGGGTACACCGACCTCCCCATCTAACCATTCGACCTGCTGTGACGCACTTATGACGGGTTCCCACCTCGCATCATCCCTCCTTCTCACATCGAGCGATATATGGGGCTGGCAGTGCCGGACATCGATATTACGCCATGTCTCCACCAGCGCAATTTGCCGTTCTCCACTGCCCCTCCCCCCCCTCATTCATCGATCTGATTTGTGAGTTAGTCACACTTTCATCAGATGACAGATCAATTAGGCCCACTTCGATAGAGTTTCCTTTACGGAGGAATATTCTATCCTGCCGCTGTAGGCCTTCTTACGCTTCATGTTATATAGACCGCCGGCTAGTTTTCTATACTGTTCATACAGTCTCTGCAACTATGGTTACTCTACCTGCTGGTTGGCCCAAGATGCGAATAATGCATATATATATCTAATTAATATGGTAGCCCGCCTTGTTTATAGCTCTCTTTCCCTTTAACCCAAGGATTTGAATCACTCAATCCGAAGGTTATATCACCAGATGAGAGCCATATACTGAAATCAACTCAAGAAGTACACAGTCTAATATGAAGATAAAGCATGACACTTGGTGAAATATTGTATTTTAATAAATTGATAACAATTTACTTCTTATACGATACCTTCAATATACTTGGAGCATAAAAAAGAGCGATGAATTCTTAACTATGCTAATACATTCACTCATCTATAGAGGTATGAATATACTGATACAGTTGAGCCGCTATATATCAATATTTCCAGCCTCACCGCCATGCCATAACATATGGCCGGCATCATAGCAGCGCGATGAATGAACGGAGCATCGCCCCCATAGCCCTTGCTCGCTAATCGGCGCGCCAACATCGACAGTATGACACCAAGGCAAATTCACGCCCTGCCACACTGCTGCCCAAATGCGGGCCTGATCACCTGCGTAAGTAGCTCCTACCATCACGAGTCTGCTTGTGACTCGTCATGCCCGGTCTTGCATCCCGGGGGCGGCTCAAGCGGCCTATGACAGCTCTCCACATGGGCAGCCTCATGACAGGGCCCTCAATTGATGCACGGCCAAGCTGCTCAATAAGTTATGAAGGCGAATATTTACGACGACTAGGACCCAATGCGACACGAGATGAGGAATACGGCCACACTCCAGATAATTGCGACAAGATAGTGAGGGGGCGTAAATTGCGACCAAAATCATATCTAGTCTTCATGAAACGAACATCCGCTAAGGACTCGGTTCCTGAAATCTCAAGACTCAAATCCGACACATCAATACACTCCATAACTAATTACCCAAGGGCGGGAAACTGCATGCCTATGTAGCACTCCTTATTTTCCTATCAACAGTGGGTCATCGGCCTGACTGGGTAGCTGTTTTAGCATATAAAGTCGGTCATAATTACTTTAATGCCCTTAGTATACTCGCTGATATCTAGGTCTTTTCTATTGAATACATGCCACTGCGAATATAATTCAAAGAACATAATTTTTAGAAAGCTATTCAAAAAAATATTTGAAATGACACATTCTTATAGTTGATATTGAACTTGTCATAAAAAGAACTTACGACATACGCTTGACAGGCAGATAGCCAAGATGCGTTATAATATGCCAATTCATGAACACCTGCGGAAATAACTAGAATCTCCATAAGTGCTTGCGTGAGCAGGAATAGGTTTACCTTTTAATGGATGTAATTCCCTTCCTCCCCCCCCCCCCCCCCAATGAACACGTGCCATGGTCATTACCAGGATATCCCTGCGCCGAACCACCTTGCATGCACCATTTGCCGCCTGCCATGTTTAGGACACCATTAAAAAGACTAGTTGAGGTCGTAGATTGAAATGACTGCGCGCCGTGTATACTGCCGGCTAGTGCCTTCCACTCACCGAGGCCGAAACAGATGGACCGAATTGGCACGACCCAAAATGGTCAGTATTAACAAGTTAGCCGACAGCCCTATGCTTATCCAGCGCCTCAGCACGAAAACGAGATGAGGTATGTGTGCGTAAATAGTTGCTGCTGATGTCTAGAATCAAGGTGCAAGAGTTGAGAAATAAACGCTTTGTCATCTGCACCTCCATAGACGTAGCTAGCAGAACTAAAACCGGTATGTGCCCCACATGCCAGCCTAGACAGCCGGAAAAAGTCAAGAGGAGTTGTATAGCCAATCGCGAGGAGCTTAGCTAGGGTTCATTAGCACTAGGTGATGCATGTCAAGAAAGCATCTAGCACTAATGCGAAGCACGCAGTGCCCCCCTCTATGGAGCCACACAAGGAGAGTCACAGCTACCCAACGCCCTATAAGTTCTCGCAAATACACAATCCAACCGCGCCGCACGCGAGGATTGCTCAAACATGTATGCTAGTTAGCTGCCGGGGCACTGTTTCTAGCCTTCAACATCACGTATCTTCACCGCACTACAATCTAGTGAACTAATGGTCCCATCTGGCCTACTCTCCTGATGTAACCGCTGTCATCATGAGTACTAGCCACTGCTCTGATCACCCAGACAGTTATATATCCGCATTTATTTCATTTTTTTTCCTTTACGAATCTTCAAAAATAAACTATTTTTTGGATACAAAGCCCTCTATAGTACTCTACAAATGGTGCTCCAGGCTAAACTCTACCTCATCAGGTTACAATCTCCTTTACTGTTCACTTTTTGCGCCTTAGCACCATTGGAAGAAATGTACTCTGCCCAACGAGAACAAAACACACTAGTGAATCTGCCGCAGTACTGCGTGATTTCCTTTTGCTGATCAGCTAGCATTGAAATTCGCTTGCGTAATACGATCCATTGCGCGTTAGCTACCCCGCGACACCATAGCGATCGTAGTCTTTTTGCGTCAATCTCCCCCTGTTTCCTGCTATGAATTACCGGACCGAGCCCATAGGCCCCACTCAGCATACCCACACAGCAAGACTCACAAGCAGCAGACTCCTAGCTACCTACACCCAGCCTCATGGCGTCACGAAACTGCACGAAGCCACATGTTTGTTCACACCCGTCTGACGGACACTCTGCATTATCCTACAGAACAAGGCCCTAGGGTCTATCGCTCAACCGCTCGTCTGGGCCCACATGGGGAACGATGTGTGCAGCGACCTGGCATAGTCTCCCATAGGCTGGCGGCCAGCTTCAGGAGGGACACGAAGAGAATTCATCACTCGATAAGGCCAAGACACCACGGCCTAGTCGTTCACATACACAATTCAAGAGACATCTACTGAGCCAACATTCCACGGATTCGCCTCACCTTCCGCACAAGAACAAAGCTGCGAAAATGGGTAGTTCCAAGCCAAGGAGAGTTACTACTAGCAAGTCACGCGTTATACTAGGCATCGAACAATCAGTAGAGCTAATCATATTCAAGTAGCCCCACCCTTATCAACCAGCTAGATGAGACTCGGTTTCTCTTTATTGTCTCCTTTCTAGATCCAGGAAATTTAACTAATTAGTCATCTCTACATTAAAATAAAACTTAAGAAATTTTGGGTTGGAAACTGCTGCTATCTTTACACGATCAGCTATCTTTCCATTCTCCCTCTCAGGTACAGCATTAGAACCTTTTTAGATTATGGCAATTATAAAACAATAGCAAACACATTATCTCAACAATATTACCACTTCGAACTTTAAAGACAAGCACTGCAGATTCTAACTTCCCCCCCCCCCACTACATAATGGCAAAAAATTGTTTAAGACTCATACCCTGATTATAGATTTATTCCTTGCGTTCTTGTGCTTATAATTACTGGCATAGCCATATAAAGATAATGAATACCTATTAAAAACAACCATGGATCCTAATCCCATACCAGATGCATATCTTGACATAGCAGCAATGAAAATATCGAGAGTGCCGTAAAATATCGAATCTAGGAGCGAGCGGAAAGACCCAAAGCGACGAAGAGATAACAGAGCTTTTTCAGCCGGAAGATCAGGACCTCCATCATGACCTAAGCTACCAAAGGCACCCTGATCCCTAAGGAACCTTTGGTCTACCCTCAGCTCACAGACACCCTTACATTATGAATACGACCATACTGTAAGAAGAACGCTTCTTCGGTGAGCGAATCCGACTGGCCTCAGTGCAGCCTTCCCCGGTTTATATTGATTAACGAATGCGGTTAGGTCTATGTAGACAACCGCAGACTCATATTTCGACTTTCTAAGAACGGACGGTCTATGATCCTATCCACGAGGAGACGAACTGCGCTCGCGATCTAGGCAATGCCTGGCTTATCGGCCACACAAGCACTGCGTAGCCTTTAGTTACTAGCAACCTTGAGCCGCCACACGACGTCGCTAGGGGACACAAACAAATGGCCCCAGCGAGACACACATCCTGCGCGACACCCTTGGCGGCGCAATGTTAAACGGGTAGTACTCTGATTTTGGTTCTGTTTTTTTAGATGAATCCATAACAAACTGGAACCCTTTTCATTCCTTGTAGTTGACTCGTTGCCCGCCACTTCAGCTTCCAGCTGAGAGCAAAACCTCGACGCGGCAAAAAAAGCTTCTATATTGCCTAAGGCAGCAGTTAGCAGTCCCCCCCCCCTACATACACCTTCAGATATACCAGGTCGGAATTTCGCCTCCTATACTTTGCAAGAAATATCGTTGCTTTAAAACGTGTCCCTAGTCTGGGAAATTAAATGAATCCTTTACCAGCACCAAAAATCACGGCTAGTTGGAGCCCCCAGCTATATTTATCATGGTGTTCTCTAAAAATCAATCTTACTATTCCGGCTCACGTTTATCCAAACTCAATTGACTCACTGCCCATTACGACCTGTAACGAAAGATGCAGTGAATGTTCAAGTATCGTGGAGTGATTCGCGGCTAGAAGTTACGCCCTTCTACAAGCAACGCTCAGTCTCAGTTTTGGAGGCCGCAACTTTCGAGATCATCAAGCGCAAAGGTGGCCCCCAGAAGAAGAACCAGTCCTGTTTTTTTTTTTAACAGCTGAGCTCTAGAACACTCCTGGAGTCTCTCTGCAGACACACACTCGCCCTTTTCTAGCCCCTGATGATGAATTCGATGTCAATCACTGGGATCCATCTCACACCCTCCGCCGAATTAGCTGAAGTTTGCCAGAAGATCCCCCAAAGTTTGTGCATTATTGCCAAAGCACTCAAGCGCATTTGCCAGATAAGAGGACATAAATATGCATTTAACAAGAGTGCTGACGAAAAAGTGAAAGATCCAGACCTTAGCTGACGGAAATACTTTGAAGCAATTGCTACTTGGGACTGAACACCTTTCTACAATCTAACGGCTCATGAAGCATTAGAAACACCACATTTCGGTGATTCCTACGCCATCCAGCCCTCTCGCTGCCTACAGGCGGCTGACTGAAGGACCCCAGGGTGGCGTGCGGCGATCAAATGGCGTCGGCATGGGATACCCGGACAGCTAATCCCCCTACTCTACCTGATATGTGTAGGATCTCGTACCCTTCGCTACATCGCTACTCCTTGGCCCGCCAGAACGTATACCCAAGCCGGTATATTCACCCCGTTACAAGCAGAACAAGGAGACAAACTAAGGCGGCCCAGTCCACCAACATAGAAGGACTCTCATGATAGGAGAGCGTTTGGCACTTCGCCGAAAACGACCAACAGCTCGTAAAAAATACAGAAATTATCCCACGACGCCAACGGCGCCGAGTACTACATAGAAATGAAAGACGCAACGCCCCCACCCGTAATAATCCTGACACGCATAGATCAAAAAAAAACCCCAAAACATTGAAGCATCGCCAAACTTTAAACACAATAACACTAGAAGCACAGTCCTCAACATAAGAGAGACACCTCGTCAAGTGCAAACCAAACAAACATCAAGAAATCTCCCTCACATTACCCTACCTACATACACACAAATCAAGCATTAGCGCCTCAACACCTACTAAGAACCTGCCCATATCAGAAACTAATCACTACATACGATAGAAGAACAGACAGCCCGACACGCCGACCATACGATTAAGGAAGAAAGAGGAGAGTGCCGATTGAGCCGGCGAAAACGAACACGCCGATAAGCCGATAAATGGCCACGCGAACAGAGCTCACCAACAACATTAAACTATAACGCCACATCAGAACAATGACAGCCCTACAGTAGATAAGCCAAGACACCGAAGTAACAAGACATAAAAGAATAAGTTTTCAGTGGACAAGGGATTTGTAGAACGAGCCAAAATAGTGACGCCAATTGATAATTGGTAAAGATTTTCCCAAGCCTGATATGGCTCCATCAAAGCACGCAAGACCGACCGTCACCCAGCTAACAAAAGCATTACGGAAGATACCAAAAGGTGAAGAAAAAGAATACGCAACACTAACAGTCAAAACACAGGTACACAGGAACCAACTAAGACACCGAACAACTAAAATGGAACAACCATACAAAACTAAGGACCAAGGACACAAACATAACCATAACGAAATCAGGGAAAACCGGACACATGAGAGTCGAGCGACGTAGAGGAACCTCACACCCCCCCTACTAACGAAACCACCAGGCTCTAACACTACAGCCTACCAGAGCTATAACTGTCCACGGCAATACTAATATCTAGCAGAGTACATAAGAAAGCTAACATAAATAGATAGCACGCGTACTTACTCCATGCGATATTTATAACATATACAATCGCGACACAGCACGTTATTATGACTAATAACGTAAAACTCATATTACTTACATTTTTCTTTTAACTATATTAACTTATTAAGATGTACTGCCAGAGTAGAGCATGAACCATGTATAATCCATTATGAGCGCACATTACAGTAGAAGACACGCTTTTTTGTTTTTTGCTCCCCCCGTCCCCCCCCCGGTAGACCTGGATCCCCCGTGTGTCATGCCGTCCCATGAGAAATTAATGACGGCGTAAACCAGGGTACCTACTACGAATGATTTGAATAATTTTGCGTAGGTGACCGCGCTTTCCCCATATGCATTTTTTTATAGTCCCAGACTGGCTTGGAGAACAGAGTAGGCCAAACACGGTTTGTTGAATTGTCATGCACCACTTTAAATAACAAAACAAGTTGGCGGGATGAACTTAAGCCGACGTGGTCATGCAGCCAGGACACTATCCTCCAAGAACGTGCCAATAATAAATGAAATGTAAGGTAGCGAAAGAGAACAGGGTGCTATGGAATACATAGATCAGCCTAGTGAGGCTAGGCCCGTGCAGCCCACCGAAGAAGGGTGAGACTAGATCTTGAGAAACACCGGAAAACATGTGCCAGCGCTCCACTAAAATTTTAGATGGACGAAGGAGAAATACAGGACCGACTGATGTACAATCCATGAGCCATACCCACCTCAACGTCGCAAGCGCATTTATGGACGACAAAACTGCCCCCGGTGCCGAATTTACATCTAGCCCAAAGAAGTCGAACACTGAAATCACCAGCCAGTTAGATATGTCCCCTCCGTAGTCTAGAAAAGATAAAAAAAATAAAAATATATCCTGGAGAAAGATAGCCTCCGCACCTAAAAACAAATATATAATACAGACGTGTCTCATACCGGGCATCGCCTAGCCCATAGGTTAAGAAAGAGAAACACTGAAACAGAGAAGATAGCATAACACCTAGACCAAACGGAATATCACTCGTAAATTGATAAGACGAACCAGAACTAACGAGAACCTAACGAAAGCTAGAAGCCCGTAGCCACGGGTCGACCACGACCTCCTCGTGACGCCCCCATCCCAAACCGAATCCGAAGCAAAGCACAGTACAGCTATACCACGTGAATAACTCGACAGCTTAATAAAGCATCTATTCCCTCCCCCATTAGCGTTAAGGGCGTCGAGCCGCTCACACAGTATAAAAGAAAGCGCAAGGCAAGCACCAAAGAGTACGACTACCGACTGAGCCCTCACTCCTGACAGACAGGGAGGGGTTCAACAACTACGACGCCTATGTATCGGTTCAGCTCCCATAGGCGACCTGAGGGCAATAGGGGGCTTTACGGCACGCAGCCAGAAATGCGGAAAGCCTAAGTACGGACCGCTCCTGACGCATAAAGGTCCGCACGAGTAATTACAGCACGACTCAACAAGGAAAAGAAAAAACCATACGCGCCCCATCATAGAGTTCATAACTTGATCCCAGAATTTAACAGAGTAAACAGAAATGTATAAAACTTGAACAAGATATTAAGGAACAAGTCACAAAAAGAGACAGCAGATGCTGCTATAAAGAACCCAAATAACACACACATAAAAATATAGAATGCTATTAGCCACAAAGTGGTCAGTCCTAATAGCTTAACAACGATTTAAGTGCCATTAATTTACAATAGAATAAAACAAGGACCAATGGATAATAAAATTAGTGCAAAGCCAACCAAGAACAAATCCACAAAAAGCCCCTCGTTAAGCTAACTAAGAAAAGAAAGAACCAACCACTCGTCCCTGTATAGCACGCGCTTCCCCCTACCCAACACAAACATGAAAACACAGATAAACATAACCAATGAACAGTACTTTTCACACTGTCATGTGCCCCAGCAGACCACCCCCCCTTCCGAGCACACCTTATTGCTACCTGAGAACTGCAGCGGCCAGTCTCTCGCTGGGTAACCAAAGTTACGCTGTACACAGCCACCTAGACGCATTTCCCATTTTTTCCCAACATGCGCTGCCCCAGCGAACGTCTAAAGTGAACACACGATCGATTGTTTTTTTTTATTTCTTGAACGAAGAAGAGGGGTAAGAGAAATATAAGAAGACATGGAGGCGAGAGCTAGAAAGCATCACAAGGGACCGCGGCAGTAGGCAGGAGGGAAAACACCCAGAATACAAAGCACCCCCACCACACCACCCCGCAGCACAACCACTCCTCGAAAAGAGACAACAGCCGGCTGACATATCAACAACCCTGCCCAGGGCCCAACACACGGTGACAGGCGCAACTCTAATGGCATACGACTCCGCTCAAGTCAAACCGTCGCGCAGTAAGCCGGGCGCACTAGCCACACTACAATTAAGCAATGTACACAGTGCAAGTCGGACTACTAAAGTATAGTTAACAGCAAAAAAGTACACAATAGAAGGGGTTGCATTTTTAAGCAGAAGGGATTGCTAATATGTATCTGTAGCGACAGCGTTCACGTCACGCCCCATAAGATAATATAAGAGTGAGGGTATACATAGGACCAGTCAGTCCTAAGATAATACTTTCCCCCCCCCACAAACATGTACTACTGCTACCGTCCAGCGCTAGATTACGTATCCCTCGGTAAACCAGAAATGATAAAATACTGATGTACACATCGACAAGTAACGTTTATTATGTGTGGCTTATTGACATGCCTTGGCGATCTCTATCCATAGCAAGTAATTAGCAACTCTCAAGTTTTCGCTCATAATATAATCCAATCCGTACTTTGAATCCTGCCCTGTACTTAATAATAAACGCCCTAGGTTTACGGATAATGTCTGAGGTATATCATCTGTTTCAGTTAGAAACCGCTCTGTCCAGTCACTCGAAGCCATAGTAGGGAATGCGTAGCTGAATACTCTGTCGACCTTCATATAATGTTGTTTTTTTTAATTGGTGCCTAGTTCTTCATTTCTGTTCATTCGCCTACTCCAGTTTCTTTATTACTGAATCTGTTGCTCTTTTTATCCCTCTACATGTTCGTTCGATCGTCATTTTCGTCAACTGCCATCCGGAACTCGGAGATAATTAATAAAACAAGTGGCGTAATGCATGGTCTGCTACAGTCCGTGTCATTATCCTCACAGAACCAATGAAGCAGCGTTCGAAAAGACCATGCCAAACACGACATACGAACAAGCAAGCAAAAACATTTTTTTATATTCATGACACACAATACACACACCCACCAAACACACACATCACACACACACCACACCACACACACACACACACCACACACACACACACACACACACAACACACACACACACACACACACAGCACACACCACACACACACAACAGCACACTACACACAGCACACACACACAACACACACACTACACACACACACACGAGACTGATTCGATATACTGAGGATAGATATAGTAAGTAGTATATACTATATTAGCAGATAATATAATACGATATCTATACTATATGATATAGTGACCTAGTAATATATTGTACTCTATTATATCATTATAGATTCTTACCTATCATACATTAATGTATGTTTCTATCATCCGCTCACATAGATATAACATAATAGTCTAATAATATTACAGTTATTAAATCGTAGTGTGCTGCCCTAATATGATATATATATAACATACATATAAGTCTTACGCTATAATATGTCATGGCAGTACAGACACAACACACACACACACACACACACACACACAACACACACAACACACACACACACAGCAACACACGACACACAACACACACACACACAATAGCACACACAGCTCACAGCACACACACACACACACACACACGTACACACAAATAATATTATTATCTAATAGATATCACTCAACTGATATATATTATATATTATTAAGTACTATTATATATTACGTATGTCAGTCGATACATTATATTACGCTATATATTACACTTAATATCATAATATATATATATATAGTATACTAATTGAAGGTGGTGTGTAGTAACCGTTCCTATGAGAATAAGATATATATACTACACATATACATTACTATATATATGAGGTACTGATATTAGACGTATATATAGATAATTATATATATATATTATACTATATAATACATATACATATAATATACAATACAAAGCTGTATTACATATGATATATAGGTACTTTAACCTATTTACACACACCACTAGAGGTATAGTTCTTATAGATAATAGCCTAATAATCTAGTATCATATCGCATTAAATTCATCTAGATATATACTATACTATGATATATACACACATCATATAGTATTTACATGCACACACAAACACACACACACACACACTACACACCACACACACACAAACACACACACACACACACACACACACACACACATAGTAACGCACGCACACACACATAACACACACACACACAGACACAACACGACCACAACACACACAGCAAAGCATACCATACATACATACCATATATATTATATATATATATATATGCTTTATACTATATACTATATATATGTACATAACGGTTATATATATATCATCATACTTACTAATATTTCTTATACTATATATAACATTAATACTAAATATTATATATGCTATGTGATGTGAAGCGATGGTGTGCGATAGCCTAAAGCATAGTGTATAAGTAGCCCTTTGCATGCCCCTTTCTCGCCTCTAGCAGCTTCCACCTGGCCTAGCCCTCAGTGCCCCCCCCCCCCCCTGTGAAATAAGCGGGAGCAGTTCTGCCATAAGTTCCCCTAAGCAGCGTCACAGCTCTCTCCATGTCATATACAGATTTATGCCCCAGTTGACCGTACATCGTAGGGCACCCCATGGACCGTAACTAGGCGTACCTTTGCGAGTCCCTTTTCCACCCCCCCCCCCCCCCCCCCCCCCACAGGCCCTAAATGTTGATGGGGATCCCGGAGCAGCAGGAGGCACCCCAGAGGTACGGAGTTATGCCGCCCCCACCGGCATGTGCACCGCAACACGCTTGGCACTTCGCCCCACTACCAACGTCTCTGGCCCCCTAAAGCCAACCATGCAGTTGGGTACATGGAGGTGCTCGCACGAGCCGCGCGGCTGGGCGCTAGCAGTCCTCCTCCCCCCCAGAAATGCACCCATCTTGGCAACCGTACTCTAAAGTAAATGGAAATGCCTGCGGGTGAGGGCGTCTTTGCTAGTCTAGCTCCCCCTACCCACCCAGCTAAGTAAGGCCCCCGTTAATGCATGGCATATGAAGACTGAAGACATGCCCCTTTTAGGCTTCTGTCGTACTTCTTATTGCATGAATATCACGCTCTCCTTACCGAGTTGTACAATAAACCGATTGAAAGAGGCAGCGTACCTACGCCAAACCCGCATACTGTGCGCATGAGATATAGCCCCCTCCGGCGAGACTCTATACTACGCATTTGTATATCTGGCGCTAGCACCTTCAAGGCTGAGTTCCATCCGGCTGTGACCGAGCTGGCTACGAGCGCATGTCTGCTGCCACGCCCCCATGGCTCATGCGAGCCCCTGATACCAGCAGCGAGAAAGCCTACCTCTCCTGCGGACTTTGCCTAACCTTTCCACTGCGTTCCCATGAAAATCTGAGGACTCTGGCTCACTTCTGTGAATTAGGATACATGCCCCGCTCCAACTCACATAATTGCTGCCGACTTAAGGCCCTACAGCAATAAACGGGTAAATTGTAGAACGCCAAGCCGCAGATCGAACCATCATTCTTGTCAGCAGCCGCCGGAATGGAGGAATTAACCATAGCCAGAACTAGCAGGGTTTACGGACCGCTGCTAGCAGCTTCTGTGCCCGATCCGAACACCATAGGCCTCGCTTGTGGCTAAGACCTGCGCGGAATCCACTTCAAAACACTACCCACGATACCTCCCCAGTGGGTGTGCCCACACACGAGCCGTAAGGTGTAGCTTCACCATATAGCCCGACAGAATAAGGGAGGAGCGAGTCGTAGCCCGTACGCATTTAAATGATTAGCGTTCGCCTCACGGACCAAGTCTCTGACGATTCTCAGAAACAGCAACTTGACGGAATCCAGTTGCTACTGTGCGATGCTCCTTCAAGCCGCGTAAACACTCGGAAGACAGCGCCCCCCCTCAGCCGATTGTTCCAATGGCGTTACGCCTCAAGACAAGCCCAGAATCACCATCTCCCTAGGCAGACAGAGACATTAAAGAGCGCCACATAAAAGAGCGTTGCTCGCAAGGCTCTGCGCAAGAAATGCGCAATCAAATCAAGTTGCAGTCTTGCGTCGTTCTATTGGTTTTGATGCAGTATGGGATCAGACACACTGCTGAGAAGGAAGACAAGGAACAGTCCATCAGACAATACTATGCTGAGGAAAAGGCTCGAGCCATATATCACTTGGTAAATGACCTTCGCCCCATGCCTACCAAGCCTCTTTGTATGAACAATTGCAAACCCTCAAGCCCTACTCACAGGATGACCTGCAGTCTGATCCAGCTCTGAGCTATTTTTTTTTTTTTGAGGATCCACTCTCAGATCATGTGCCGAGGTTCTGTGAACGTTGGGTCCTAAGCAGTATTTGCAACACAGTGCTTTCCCACTGTCCTACCAGTAGTGGCACCCTCACAACAGGTTAGCCCTTGGATGCAAGCCGATGCTCTCAGTGCCTGTGACCTTGCCGACCACCCCATCAGCCGAGAACTCCATACCCTAACAGAGAGTTCAAAGGCTGCGCGCTATTTCCAATTAGGACACGCTGAAGAAGTGCGGAACCGCGAGAAGCTGCCAGGCATATGTAGCATATCCCTCGCATGAATTGCTAAAGGTCCTCAGGGGCGTGAACCTATAAGGCTCGGACGGCCTGCATACAGTCCTGAACTAAGCCATTATGCAGTCTTAGGTCACCATTCCCCCTGACCTGCCTGAAGGGCAGGCACTGGAGCGTACATCCCTCTCTGGAAAGGGAAGGGAGATCGCCATGGCGACTGTAGCCAATACCCTGCTAGGCATTACACTGACTCCGCCATAACCAGGCAGAGGTATCCTTTTTTCCCTCCACATTACTTCATGAAACGCCATCCGCAACACCACCCTACTGAGGCAATGAGGGTTTTTGCGGTGGGACACACGAGACCGGACAGCAGTCTTCTGGCATTTACTCCTGCGCAAGTCCACAACTAAGACCGTCACGTTTATACTAAGCCCCCGCTTCGAGTCAATGCTGCGCAACGGCCATCGGTAGTTTAGATTTGCACTGGTCGCCTTGCAGCCTACATCGACCTCAGAAGGCTTTTCTGACTCGAGGTGCATCAGGCGAATCGCCCTATGGAGATTGATCCTGAGGCTCAGCGGTAATTTCCGAACACAGATTATGGACCTGAATGATATGCCCATCTGCCTCCATATACTAAATGCCCCCGATACATGAAAGATGGCCTGGCCGCTAGCGATATGTCGAACTTCTATCCCTAGTTATATCAGAGGGTACTCGACGCCAAGCAGCTTGCTGTCCTTACGCACTCCACACTTTTCAACATCTTGTATGGACATGGATAATGGAGCCAGAGCCTACTAAGCCACAAGTCAGTGCACGGAACGAACACTTCAAAAGGCTAATATATTAAGGTCTAGCGACTTGACTTTGCGAAACGATGTTGCCCATCCTCATACATCCGAGTCCTTAACGAGATGGTATAAATATAGTGGCGTAGCTACATATGCATTGCATTTAGCATAGAGGCGAAGACCCTAGCACTAGCCAAGCCGTCTCCTAGGACAAGACCACGCATTCCATCGGTACACTTTGGGCGCGCCTAGTTAGCGGGAACCCGCTTCAGCTCAGATCCATGCTTAGCCGGCGAGGCACGTTCAAGCGTGAACACAGAAAGTTTTACATCAACCCTTGGTCAAGCGTAGTCCATAATACTCTCTGAAGCCACGGGTTGTCCAGACCAGGAAGTCAGTAGACGGATTGTGGAACTCTAACGCGCCAAACAGGATGCCATAAGAACTCGATCAACAAGAGCGCGTTTTTGGAGATGTCGGGTCACCTATGCAGTAAGGACAAAGCCGGCGTGTCTTCAAGCCCATTGCATACTTACAGCTATTCATTAGCCTAATGGAAGCGGATAACCTAGCGACGCTACCAGTGCCCCTTGCAAGCAGCTTCGCCTTGATGCCTTTTAGTAACAAGTCCCCTTGCCTAGATCCATGGAGGTACAGTTAGCGATTAGGACACGCTAGCTCCCAACTGCTCGCGGCTTACACCATGTCCGAGACTACGGCCATGGGCACCTGCCTTACTTGCCCATAAATACCTGGGGATCTGACCACTGAAGGCTATAGTGATGCGCCCACATAGCTAGCCATACCAATGGACGGACCTCTCCCCATCAGGTGCTTCTACTGCCGAGACACCCCTGGGTGGGAGGCAGCACCTGTAGCCGGACGTACCTAGCGCCAGATCATGAGCTTGCCCCGGCACAGCTCGACAGCAGACCTGTCGCCGAGGCAATTAAGAGATGGCGCCGTGTCTCCGTCAGTGCCTCATGCCTGGAGATCGCCTCGAGGGATACCTACAGTGAGCTGGAAGCGAATGGGTTGGATGCGGCCATGCGCCCCCACGTGGCATTGTAGCCCCGTGATGATGGATGACTATTCATTCAAAATAGTTATCACACGTATATACTCACAATCATAAGCATAACGACATATATGTAGTTTACATAGCTCACACAAACACACACACACACACAAACACACACAACACAACAACACACAACACACAACAACACACACATACACACACACCACAACAACACCACCCCATAAAAGGCTATACATCCATTAGTACAATAAGGTGAAACAGAGGGTTAGTTCTATACTTCTGTAATAAGGCTGACTACTTTATTTCTTGAAGAGTCTAGGCCACACACAGTTATAAGAACACGAGACATGTTATGAGTCTATAACGGCCAGTAATCGCCCGGGGCAGTTATGCCGAGAGTCGCAGGCCAGCTCACCCGGAGATGGAGGGCCCGGAGCTGACCCATACCGCTGCTCCGCCCGGCGCTTCACTCGAACTACCGGGTCAATACGAAAAGGTGATGATATCAGATGTGACACTCCGCCCCCTACGCGTTCGAGCGATAATGGTTATATTTTCTAATCGATCCACGTGCGCAAAAAGCCCACGTAGGGCCACTCCACTGCATGTAAACGAATTAGAATTAATCCCACGATCCTGTAGAATTATCCACATCGCTATATGACCTCGGCCACCAACTCGCCGCCCTCAGCCCTCTGATAAACAGGCACCCTTCAGGCTGACCATAACTTTGGTCTGGTCGTCTCGTTCTCGTCATAGTGCCGTTGTCCTTTTGCCCTTTTCGCGTGCATAGGCCCTGTTCGTACCATGTCGTACCTCATCCTCCTGCCCGTCACTGTGTAAGACCCGTCACAGATACCGTGCTAATCTGCTCAGTCCCTCGATGTCAACCACACATCCTTCGAAAGTCTTGCACAGGTCTGACTTCCTTCTGACCTTCAGGAATCGTCTAAGACTTAACCTCTCGTAGTCCTCGTCCAGAGTTATAATGATCGGCCGCGCGTCTGCAGTCCTCTGTACCACACAGTTCCTCACAGAATCAGTCCAGTACCTTTTCGGCAGGCATAAGCCTCCGTGCCCTTTTCGTCCTACGCTCAATCATTTCATCTGGATTCTACGGGGACACGACCTCGCGGCCCAGCGGAGGCGCTGCGGCAACTCAGCGTGGACAAGATACCCTACCGACTACGAAGCCCTCCTGGCAGTGACTAAGCGGAACTGCAGGCGTCCGCAGAGCAGTCAGACGCCCTATGCCACAGGCATCCTGGGCGCGCATATGTGGCTACCTGCTGCGCCAAGTTGCTGGACTTTGCTAGATGCATATTTCAGGGGAATCCGGCAAGGGCAACGCCCGAGTCAGTACGCCTGGCACAGGTTGACCCTTAACACTTTCTAACTGCACGCAAAATACGAAAGGTTATATTATGGCGCACACACATTTTGGAGCCTTCACGTGAAAACACCAGAAATAGCAATTATCCACATCCTGTAAAATTAGTCCACACCGTATAGCACACATACACACTACATATAGTTAGTCATTTACGGAGATACTGATGAGTCTACATATAAGTAATAAGGGTAGTACGATTAGAAGGAGGGGACCGTATTAAAGGGTCAGTATAGGGATTATAGTACTACTACTATCTATATATGTATATACACGTAGTATATAGATTTAAGTATCTACCTTACTCAATTATATCCCTACTATTATATAAATATATATAATCATAGTATAATTCCCCTCAATAGTTTTTACTATTGGACATGCACACACAAACACACACACACAACACACACACAACACACACACACGTCTAGCTTATGCACTATATAACACTATATTCTTATATTAATTAATATGCTATATAGTATATAATATTATATTACCATCTAAATAAATAATCCTATATATAACTATAATATATATAGTATGTATATTACACTACATATACTACGCGTACGTTATACTCAGTATACTACCTACACATATAGCTAGGCGAGCCTCAGTATATGTAGCGTTTACTTTCACGTATAAGATATATACTTCCCTCTAATTACATATAATTATATATATTATTATTCTCATTTGTAATTCTATAAAAATACAGCTGCATATGTTTTAATTATGGCCATGTCAATATTATGTAGACTCATATCATAGGATTACACTATAGTATTACTAAATATTATACACACACACCCACACACACACACATACACACACACACATCACACACACACAACAACACACACACACACACACACACACATACACTATACACACACACACACATCACACACACACATACACACACACAAACACACACACATATACCTTATTATATATTATAATTATATAAATAATAGTCATAATATAATATATATATATATATATAACAAATAAAGTTATTATATATAATATAGCCTAGGTTATATATACTACTACTACCATTATGTAACTCTATGAATATAATGAATATATACTATTACATCCTTGATAGTATACTCATATACTCAATATCTATTACTATAATCTAAATAATATATAGCCTACATATAATAGCTAACCTAATACCTTTTACACTTCATAACTACTATCTGATATGATATAATTACTCATCTATGTATGTAAGTGTATGCTAATCTTGTATAATCACTGAATATATAATATATTAGATCATAGATGCTATAGTATATCTATAGGTATATAATAATATAGTAGATATACTATATATAATATAATACTATTACATAATATACATACTACACATTAATATATACATTATAACATAATATATATTATGATATATCTATCTATTTATTCAGTTGATGTATATAGTATATATATCAATAATAAATAATATAAAGATATCAATAATATATGTGATGTTGTGCTGTGTGTGTGTGTGTGTAAGTGTATAGCTATTTGCCTCAAATAAAATACGCAATAGCGGACTAACATAAACAATCGCCGACGATTTTAGCGTTAGTAGCCCTATACGCCCATAGGAGTCTCCTAACATACACTGTTGCCCCCTCACTCAAATCCGAAATATATCGGAACTATTACATACCACGCGACGCCCCCAACCCCGCCCCC
The DNA here is from genome assembly GCF_015228065.2 of Penaeus monodon. Classification (NCBI taxonomy): domain Eukaryota; kingdom Metazoa; phylum Arthropoda; class Malacostraca; order Decapoda; family Penaeidae; genus Penaeus; species Penaeus monodon. The sequence continues at coordinate 16,001,035 of NC_051401.1, forward strand.
TAAAGGAAAAGACAGAAATCACGTATGTCACGGCAGAAACAGCAAGCATACGGAACAGGACCGGCGCTCAGGCGCGCTACCAGGCATGCTAGGTCGTGTAGCTCTTACCCTGCTTAGCTAGAATATCAGTCTGGCACAGCAATTCTAGTTTCGTTCCTTGAGCGGGAAGTTTGGGCCACGGGCGTGCACACCATAGCCAGGGTCGGCTCGCCAATCCTATAGTGACTGATTACTTGGTTCGTCACTTTCACTGATTTCTACCCCGCAATTTCCCCGTTTCCTGTCATGCCTCCCCCCTAGCCTATTGAGGGCCTAAGGAATGGTGCGGGATCGGGGCCAGGGAGCTCTACCTGCTCAGCAATAATTCCTTATCATATATGTTGTACTAAGAGGGTGACTAGGCAATCAGAGAAACGCGCACCAATATCGATTGGCATAATTCTCAAGCCTGCTCTTTACACCCCCCCCCCCCCCCGGTGATTTGATGACGGAGCGAATTTGAGTGATCCCAGTGTCATTCATAGGTAGCATAGCGGCCCAAGATCTCAACAGCGACAAGCAGCTGGACGCAACAATTATCATATACAGTATGGATGTTTCCCCAAAAAGTATCTACTATTGCTATATAAGTTGCTCAGCACCTACACTCGCTAGTACTCACCCTCGAGGCGTCATTTGATTAACATCTCTAAGGGGTGACCATACTTTGTCTGCCGATCTGATTTAGCCTGATTCATCGTCGCTTACTCGCGTCTGTGCACTGCTCCCTGACGATACCAATCCTCACGATTTGCCCGAATCACTTGCTACTTCCTAACTACCATTTGTGCTCTATTCCTTGGCTGAATCCATCCCTCTCGCCGATACACTTGTCCTCGAAGGCCTCTCGCCACAAGTCCTGCCTCGACTCCGGATTCGCTAACTAGCACTCCTCGTAGTCTTCATCTCCCTAAAGGCACCAACGCAGTGCCGTATATCAGTTAATACACGTCCTTAGCCAGATCTCGTTTCCAAATACCTTCTCAGACTGCGCCACTACTCGTCCAAACGTTACGCGCTAGCCCTTACCCGTCTCAGGCCGTAGTAAGCGTTCGGCTGCCAGGAGTTACTTAAGGAGAGCTGCATACCTGTACTGATGAGCTACCTTAGAGTTGAATGGATTACTATACGATGCGGCCCAGGCAGGCGGGCCTACCTGTCTTCACAATATACCTGAGCGGACTAGCGCTTACGCCCCGTAACCTGCACTTGTTTTCCTGGCCTCTTTTCAATGGCTACTACGAGGCGCCCTTTAGCCAAGTGTCGCCTAATCCCGCACCTAGCCATAAACATCTTCTCGCGTGAGTATACAGGTCATACACTCGCGTCTACGAAGCGTCTGTTATCCTGCCCAGCAGGGTTCCTCTATCGCTAGCCGAATGGATCGGATATCCTCAGTACCAACTGCTAATGCCCGTCAGCCCCTGCTCGGAAACCAAAGTCCATACACGGCCTAAGCTCACAAAACAAAAGAAAATAAAATCCGAAAGGAGAGCCCCCCCCCCCCCAAAAGGCCCAAATCGATCGTTAAGTGCAGAAAACGAAATGCAATAATAATGAGAGAGAGAATCTAAGTAGTTACATGCCTGTCGTAATCTTAACAATAAATTTGCTCAATGTCTTTCGCGTTTTTCCTCTCTTTTCTATTTCTTAATGGTTGATGATGTTATTTTCACCAAGGTAAAGAGGAAAATATAGGCCAGAAGCCGGCCAGGCGTGAATAGGAACTGTTGAAACTATATTATATGCCTCCTAGCATCAAAATGCATATAAGAGTACAGATAGAATTAAACGGAGAATGAGAACGCGCAATCCGTGTACCCCCCCGTAGAAGCCGTAGACTCTGAACCACTGGTTATGCGGCTCACAACATGAATCTCCCCCCCCCCCCCCCCCCCCGTGCTCTACTTCCTGACTGCCCGTATCAATTCCCAGAATGTGACACAGTCTAAGCCACTGGTGCCCATACAGTCACTCGTCACAAGAGGGCTAGCGTCAAATCGACTAGAGGGAAAAGATAAACTACACTCATCAGATCATCTTTACGCCCGACAACCTATCGACAAAGCAACCAAGACCCTCATTTAACGAAAGCACGGAGATAGTGTGAGCAGAGTACCCGAGAGTGAGAGTCGAGAAATAGAAAGTGGCAGAGCGCCTCCACACCAGAATGAATCACAAACACGCAATGATTCGTACCAGAAGTCAGTATTCCACATCATAAGGGGTCGATACCAGTATAGCAAATGATCTATTAACTACAATGATGTATAATGTCTAACATACAACACAACAAAATTCAATTCACTATAATAGTCGATATAGCGACCATGCAATCTCTGCCATCTAGTGCAAGCGATAGACGAATAACTTATACTTTTTGCAAGATGTCACGATACACCAGCCCAATACTTCCTGGGCTCATGCAATGCACTACGACAGATCCACAATCTCTCAAAGACATCTCATAACTGAGGGTCTCAGCACATATTCTAAGCTATGCATACTATCGAAGACAACAGTCACATACGACTATACAACATAAACAATAGTGTGAGATCCATTATAGACTGTATACGCGCATTCTCATGTATAACTTGGTTCTCTGTGGCCAAATGGCCCAGGACCGTACTCATGTAATTGCTCAGTGAGAGATACAAAGTTATATGGCCAAATATAGCAGCAGGCACCGAATAGTATGTTTTTTCGCGTGGCTTGGCGTGGGGGCTGGTCTGTCGGGCCGCCGCTGGGGAAGTGCCGGAGTAGACTTATTAGAATATACATTTCAGTGCTTATCTAAATATGAAGAATTTAGTCTGATAGCCCACGCCCCTCAGCAGATATACGCCCCCATCTCGTTCGCCACACTGAAGCTTGCTATGTAGATAACAAAGCAAGGACAATCATACGTAACGTTTCGCCAGGATCGTGTGAAAAGCATGAATTCGATGGTCAGAGACGCACGAGGGCTCACGGTCTAACTCCATTATGTACACATCATAAGCCCCCAATTGGCTAAACGTCTCTATCATTTATACACATCAAAGTAACGCCTCACTCATAGAGCACGAACCCCAAGCGTAGGCTTGTGCGCAAGCATGACTATCTCACCTGAATCATGCATCCACATTCACACACTAAGCCCGTACTGCAACGAATCATATAGCCCAGTGTCATGTGTCCTTGATATCATTTCATTATCCTTTTTGACCCCCTGCAAGACAATATGAGGCGCTTAAAGACAGATATGACGAGCACAGAACGACGGCATTTTGAGAGAGAGAGAGAAGAACTGATAATTCTTGACTGATTGAGATGAGATGAACTCCATTATCGGGCGATGCCTAAAAATCAGGGATACATATATTGGAACGAGAGAGCAGAGAAATGCCCCCCCTGGGCCGCAGTGTGGCGGGAGGTGATCGGCCGTAGAAGGAGGCGATGCGGAAGACCCATTCAGAACCACCGTCTTAATCTATCTTTGATATCTGTTTAACCTATTAGACATTGTTTCGTGCAGCCCAGTACTTGATAGTTCATTATAATTACATCTCGTAAAGTATCGACTCTTATTCAAGGTTTAAGGACGTTATTACGCCTAAATCTATATAATTCTTGCGCCCCTGGATTGAATCCTTTTTTTTTCTTAGAGACACCGAAACTATTAATGATAATGTAAATTCTGATACTGTCCCTAAACGCATGCCTGTGAGCGTTGCCGACAACCCTCTTCACTAACCCTGCCCAGCAACCTAGCATACCTTTGTATCTCCTAGCTCTCCCGCAACCATGTCATACCAGTCAGCCCAGTTTTCTACCTTCACGCATCCTCACCCCAGTCTCACTCACGCCCATACTCTCCACCTCGTCTCCACGCACTCCTCCCTCCACTGCCTCTGCTCCACGCACCACTCACCCGTCTGTCTCAACGCTATCCTACACCCCGTCTCTCACGCATACTTCTCTCCGTCTTCAGTCGCGCCTCGCCCCCCCCCCCGCTCTCCCCCCTCCAAAACTCACGCATCCTACTCCCATGTAACACTCTCACGCCCCTATCCTGACACGCCAGTACTCTCACACACTCCCCACCATCACCCGTCCCACGCAATCTCTCCAGCCATCCGTCACCCCGCACTACAACCCTACACGCCAATATCTCCTCACCACTGCATCTACTCACGCAGTCCTCATCCCCAAGTCTCCACGCATCACTCAATCCCCGCTACTCTCTCACGCATCCTACACCCCCGTTCTCTCTCGCATCCTCACTCCGTCTACCCACGCATCATCACCCCGTCTACTCACACATCCTCATTCCCGCTCTCTACACCGCATCCTCACCCCCATAATCTCACATACCTGAGGGCACTTTTACCTAAGGCTACTACACCTTCAGAATGATACCGTAAATCCTATACCAATCGCTTGCCGTAATACCGCCCCTCCTTCGCCCTTCATCCTACAGCGACCCACCATCTGCCGTCCTCGACCCTACACACACACGCCAGACCGCCACACACAACATGCAAGTACGAACACTCGTACGTCAGAGATGCTCACACGCCCCACAGCGGAATGATAACTCTGAGAGGGTTAATGCTAATAGCCATCAGTCAAGTGTAAGAAAGAAAACTCCTAAGGCCGGCTGGGCCGGGGGCCATCTGCGTCTATTAGTCCGGTGCTCTAAATGTTAGCCCCCCCCACTATAATTGTTTTATGTTTTCACTCGCTTGCTACTACTTTGATTTTAAGTATATAAGCGCTTGCAACTCTATTATGATTCAGCTAACACAGCCCATTTACTTATAGCAAATCTCTATCTCAAGTTTTAAGTTATAAATACATGAAAACTATTATATTGCATCTTAGCTATGATCATACCCTCAGCTGATATCTTAAGATTAGTCTGCCTCTGCCATCTTTCTGTTCCTCATGCGCTGACACTCCTTATGCTGCCGTTCTTGCCATGACGTGTAAATTAAGCTCTCGTCATCTCTAGTGGAACTGTAAAGTCATTCTTAACTCTCTTATCTCATACTGCTGAAAAAGCGCTATCAGGCAGCTCATCAACCAGACTCCAGTAACCATGCACATGGCGCCTGCGCTATTTATATCCTGCCGTTCCTAAGCTCATGTCACAAACTGATTGCGAAGATATGTCAATGCTAATATATGTCTTCAACTAGTGTACTTCTTACATTTAAAGGTACTGCCTCGACCCCTTGTCACATAATTTTCTACTACTTGTCATATTTTAACCACTTTGAGTTTTTTAGCGTAATAAAACTGAGCTGTAATTGTGCGGCACTAGCAATCAGGCTTAAATTTAACTCTGCATGGAATACCTCAATTACATTAATAATCTAGCCCATGAAGCGGGAAGCTGTCTAGTGATGATAGAAGACGGTAATTGAAGATAGGGGTGTTAGATACGCATAGATCATAATCATCAAGATCCTCTATGAGAAGTCCCACTCAAGACAACACCTCTTAGCCTTTGTTGCAACCTCTGTTAGTGGTATCTAAGAAAGTTAATGAGCAAAACACTTTAATTCTTATTTGTATTTAAAACTAGCAACAGATTTTAGTTCAAAATGAACTTGAATAAATCTCTCATATATGCCTCGGCCGACCGTAATATTTATAAAAACATTTAAAAAGATCTTAGGCTCCACATAGCTGTTAATGTTACAATAAAAAGTCGCTAGTATTCTCGTAGAAATAGATACATTCTGACGATCTGAAAGTATATAAACACATATAAGCCAGAACGTCTATACAACGCTCGATCAGCCCAGAACTGTGTATAGCAACTTGGACATTCTGTAAGCATAGGTCCACACAACATCATATGCACGAATTAGCACCAGAATAGAATTGAGCAGCCCCTCTACCTTATCAACTGCCTATATCCTCACACTAACATATGCCGAAGTCTTTTATTCCGCCCCCCGGGCACACCAACTGAGCCCATACCCTAGAGCATTTATATTCCTTGCCTAAACATTCTGCATATTGCCCCGCGGACCCGTCTTCTTAAGGAATGCGCAAGCTATACTTGGCAAGTTTTGTTCGCTACCATAACTTTTCAACTGCCAAATAATATATGCATTGAAATATAAGGAAGATTAAAGAAACTGCTGACCAGAGAACATTTATCCATGCTGAGGATAAAATACATATCCACCTAACAAATAATCAATTAAGATTTAGATATAACCCGATCATTCTGCGCTTTTTTGCGCAAATTTTGTGTAATATTATTCCCATACATACTGTTTTACAAAGCGCAAAGGGACACGTTGGAATTTTTGTAATTTGTAGTTTTATACATGATGTCCTAGGTTAATCCAGCTACCACAGTGTTTTAATACTAAAATATTCTAGTTTAGGATTCTTGAGATTTTATTTAAATGACTAATTTATGCCACCTACTCAATTCAATGCTCCTTAAAAGTATCACCCAATCCCCTCCCAATCTTTACGAGGAGTGTTATTGTTAGATTACGAAGCCTCTCGCATATGACCCCCCCTACGCGCCGCTAGACCGTTCCTTTAGCCTAATATCGCACATGTTTCCAGTGTAAGTCATCTGCTGCTATATTGAATAATTCATAATTAAAGAATAGATCAGAATACCAGTGAGCCTATTCTCTTAGCGATTAAGCAGTATAGTAGAACACTATGGACGACTAATTTCTGCTCGTATTTTACTGATAAAATTACCACATATATCTAAGCCAACTGTTTTTATAAGAGTAAAAGGACAGAAATCTATTTTATCATATAATTAATTATTTTAAAATATACTTAATACTAAAAACAAATATCAAGATTGTTAATCTATCTGGATCTAATGTTTTACCGTAGCCACTGTTCTACAAATCTCCAAGCCAGCAATATATCAACATACCTATGCTATAGAAATAATTAGCATAAATTCCGCTAACATGGACATATATATTGAATATTCATCTTAATATGATAGTTAAAATACTAAATTGGTATTACACCATAATGAATGATTTTAACTTACCCTATTGTAACTTCAAGTATGAGTCATATTGCTACTGTTTATTTGTTCATGCTGTACACACACTAGTCTTGCCTCAAACCCAGGTTCGCGACGAGCCCCTACAACGCCACTTTTCTTGTAGCGTAAACTATGGATCGTCCGACCACCCGCCACTATTTCCAAAGCCGACATTCTTAAAACAGACCGCTACTTCTAACTAGAAGCAGAGGTAGATGCTTCTCGAATTCCACATTTTAAGCCACACAAATAATGAAACGAGAGAACTGTCTCTATGCCTACTTATCGAGCAAAAATATCGCGCCCGACACATTAGTTGTAGTGCTGCGACTCTCCCCGCCTCAAAATGACAGGATAATCACGATACAACTGACCATTGTTTTTTTTCTTATTGTATCATTGATTCTACTGAAGATAATATAATTTATAATATAAGGACGTAATACTATAGTGTATGTAGCCGTTTATTCTAATCAATGTGTTGATCAAGTTAAATAATTTGCGTTAACGCGTTATGATTACGCCCCAATTATATAATGTATAATGCAAGATAACATATATAATGTTTCGCATAATAGCCATGTATAACTATAGACTCTCAACGAGATCGACTTTTTCCACTGGAAACATACAGATGGATCGACCGAGAAAGTCTAGACACCACCATTCCTCTGGTTATGAGGTAGGTGTGTCCAAAAAAAACAGTCGCTGCCGAATCGCCAACACAATACGGGCTGACTAGGACAAATTACCTAATCTCAAAATGAAGAATAGATTTTCATGAATCGTTATCGGCCAGTGCGAACACACGACCATCAAGCCGCCTATCGGCATAACCAAACAAACCGCTACCCTCTGCGCCCTCAAGCAGAAAGCACCTTAACAGCCATCTGATAACCACCATCTCGTAAATCCTCCTCTATATGACCAGTAGCTATTGAGTGACATTCTGATGAAAATCAATATGATTATCGAAAAGTATATGAGCTATGATGAATCTGCTATGAAAGGCTAAGGAGTTGGGACCTGGCGTAGACTCGTAGGCTTCGTTATGTCATACTTATTTTGATGGAGATGTAACGTCATATCCTTGCTTGTTCTAGTTTTTAAAGTTGGCAGTTAGAATAGGAGATTTTTTTTTTTTTTTGCTAAATTGTTCATGACCGGTATGCACAATAGCCCCAAAAGTATGTTTGTTCTGTATTTTGACATTGGGGATAGGCAGTAGGCAGCCTATCCCAGGTAGCCCGATGGTGTTATTCCCTGTATGCTCTATGAGCAAAAAAAAAAAAAAAAATAAAAGATATCACCAACTCTTAGTCTATACACTTTTCTCTGAAATTTCCTACCAGAAAAGTCGTCACTGATTTATCATGAGGCCAAAATAACAACTGTAAAATAGCAGGTGAATGGCAAGAGGGAGAGAAAGGGGGAAGGGATGCAAACGAGATGAGAATAGTAAGCACTGACAGACGTACGATACAAATATACGGAAAATTGTCTTGGAATATGGGAACATTCTTATCATCCATTTCTCATTTCCCAGTAACACCCTTACCCTGTACATGAATACATTAATACAGAAACACAAAATTTTCCCTAAAGATTAACTGAAAAGTTATGTGTTCGTACGATCACAATGTTTGACGCCAAACAAAGAAAGCCTCTTACGAATAATTGCACGATCAGACCTCCAAGTAGTATGCCAAGATAACATGTGTATTATAGTTTTCTGCTACCTGAAACTTAAAGTGTACGTCGTATATTTCCATAATAAAATTTGAAAGTGGGAAGGACAAGTGATCACAGATGGAAAGCAAATGTTATTCAACAAATAACACAGTTTTGATAGTGTTTTTGATTTTAATGATTTAATTATTTATTATAATTTATGTATGCATTCATTCATTAATTCATTTCATTAGTTTATACGTCATATAGTGGATACATGCTCCATCTTATGCCCGGATCTATGTGTTTACTGTATATTCCATTGCAAATCCCATAGCAAGTCTGAGAAATGATGACATGAAGAATTATATATATAGAATTGACACCTATGTGTTTTTCTAGCGTAATATATATATATATATATATAGTATATATTATATATCTATATATATAAATATAGATATATATATGATATATTGTATGTCTGGATGTATACATATATATAATATATAAACAGGTGTGTTGTATAGGTATAGTTATTTACACATATATATATAGAATATATTAAATATATATATATTATATATATATATATATAGTAGGATTATACTTATATATATATATGTATGTATAAACTATATGTATATACATTACGATAACTCACATATAATATATATTATGAGTGAATATCTATATATTATATATATATATATAAGATATGCATCACATATTATACCATAGTGTTATGCTGTGTGTGTGTGTACTAAGTATATATTATATATACGTATATTTTATATATAACATTATTATTACTATATATATATATATATATATATCATATATATAATATATGATTAAGATATTTATATATATAATAGATATTCTATATAGAATATATATATATATATCACTCGAGTATATTATATATATTATAATACGTATATATTATATAGTTATTATATAATATATTATGTACACACACAAACACAACACGTATAAAGTTTGCATATAATGTATTCGGGTATATATCATTTATATACTATATATATAATCCGGTATTATATATATATAAGTTATATATATAGTATATATATATATATGGATTAAATATATATGCAATAATATTAATATAGTAGAAAATATATATATAATATATATATATATATATATATATATCTATTATATATGTATATATATGAATATGGTGGGTGTGTGGTATGTGTGTGTGAGGCGTGCAGTGCGTGTGTATGTGTGGCATGTGTGTGTGTGGTGTGTGTGTCTGCGGTGTGATGTGTGTGTGTGTGTGCGTGTGTGGTGATGTGTGGTGTGTGCGTGTCGCCTGTGGTGGTCCGTGTGCGTGGCGTGTTGCGTCGGCGTGTGCGTGTGGTGGCGTTGTGCGTGTGCGTGTGCGTGTGCGTGTGCGTGTGCGTATGATATGTATATTGTATATGTATGTTATATATGCTTATATGTTGAACACACACACACACACCACACATCACACACACACGACACACACACACACACACACACACACACACATATACACCAACATATACCCTATACATATATTAATATATCTAGATATATATATACATATATATATAGTATACATATATATATATGTACCAGGTATTAATAAAATAATCAGGTTTATTGATTTTCATTGCAGCCAGAGGTTGAAAATATACATAGAAATACGATAAGAGACAAATAATATAAAAAACATATTAAACAACACATAACAAAGTAAACTAACATCTTATAACAAAACAAGAATAGACAGAATAACAAAAGCCAAATACAAAACAGGTGAGCTAGGATTGGACAAGTAAATATGGACAGTGTTCGATTGATGAGGCTCGGACTAGAGTGGGTTATGTGCTCCGGTTGGTTTAAACGGTCATGTGCACTTGGGCAAGCCTGACTGTCATGAGACAGCCAGAAATGCGATGGCGGCGCGTAGGGCCATGGCTAGGCGGCGCGGGCGCGTCGGCGCAGTTTTTTTTTTTTCACCCATGGTTTGAGTGTTGTTTGTTTTTTTGTATCGGTGGTCAAGGAGCGCTTATACCGGGGATGGCACAGCAATTTTAGACAACACAATTCGCGCAGTTGAGGTGAGTAGTGAGTGGCGAGGGATCGGTGAGGCCTAGGTGCAGCCAGAGCGCTGTCATAGCTGGTATAGACAGAGGCCGAGAATGATCTGGCTGCCCGTGTTCTGCACCATCTCAACGTGTGTAGGCAGCTGGGTGGCGTGAGGAGGGGGACCAGGCGGGGAGGCGTAGGTCAATGTAGCAGGATAATAGCCTGTAGATATCTGAAGCTCCGGGAGTGGAACTCAAGGACTTGAGGCGACGCAGCCCAGTATGGTGTAAGCCGTAAGAGGCAGACCTCACGATGTTCTCTGGACGCTCTGAGTCAGTGATGGAGCTATCGTCGATGGTGACGCCGAGCAGCTTGGTGGAACGGACTACGTTCGGAGCGAGATTGTGTCCAGCGTTGAGGATGAGGCGGAAGGGGCGGGGTTTGGTGTGAGAAGTCGAATGCATCACTGACCACGATTCATGGCGATGGATGGTGAAGGATTTGCGCTTGTGTGTGTGTGTGTCGTGTGTGTGTGTGTGTGTGTGTGGTGTGTTGCATTATGTATGTATGTAGTATGTATTACGTTACGTACGTATGCGTCGCGCGCACACACACATCACACACACAACACCACAAACACACACACACAACACGACACACACACACACACAAACACGAACACACACCCACACAACACACACACACACACACACACACAACACACAAAAAACACAACACACTCACCCCCAACAACCACACACACAACACACACACAATTACGAAACCCCAAAACCAAAGTTCAGATGGGAATCCTCCCCCCTTCTCCCCCACCTCTTACCTGGCGACCTGCACGCATACACGAGCAGGATCTCACTCATTTTTTGTCCATTACATGGCAATGTGATCACACCCCAAATTTTAATACGAAGAATTTTCGCAAGCAAGGAAGGGCATACGAAAGGTAAGGGAAATTGGGGTTAGGAAGAGAGAGAAAAGAGAGAGAGAGAGAGAGAGAGGAGAGAGAGAGGGAGAGGAGAGAAAGAGAGAGAGGAGGAAGAGAGAGAAGAGAGAGAGGGGGCCGCAACACAAGCCTCCGTGGAAACCAAAGGATTTCTTTCTTTTTTTCCAGTCGCATTTGTTTTTTTTTTGTCTCCCTTGGCGTAAAAAAATTGGGACAATAGAATTGATAACTATGACAGCAGTAACAGACATGAACCTTGCGTTTCTATATCGAGAATTTTTAGAATCGGGCATAGGCAACTTTTGTTATTCTACAGAAAATTTAAAAACCGTTGTCAAAAGCTGCAAAAAAAAAGGCATCCCCGTGTTCTCGTCAATTGCCTTTCCGCAAGCGAAACATCAGCGATCAGCAGTTCCACTATCAGATGCATCCTGCAGAACGCTGCAAGAACAGTTATTGCCCAAAAATTTTTGGCGCAGGTAATTCTTATTTTTTCGCCCCCCCCAACCCCTTCCCCTTTGTTTTCTGGGGGGGGGGTTAGGAGGCGGGAGACGGGACCAAGGAGGGGAAAAAACCCCCAACCGGGGGACTAGCCCGACCAACAAATTTTTGCATGGTCTTTTTTTTTTCCTTCCCATTTTCGTTTCTGTCCCTTCCCCCAAAACCTTTCTACCCACCCCAAGGTGTGAGACCCGTGCTAAAAGGAAAAGGCTGACTTTGCCAGCCCGAACGGGCTGAGGGGACCAGGGGCACGGTTTTCCCTGATTTAGTTATCACCCCCTTACCCTAAAGGGGACCCTGGGGGGGACTTTTTTTATCCCCAACAAAACCCAGGCTTACCATGGCCAGAAATAAAAAATTACCCCCCATATTGGGGCAATGGGGCTTCCCCCTTTACAAATAGCCCAAAAACGAGTAAACCCCCCAGTTTCCCGACCCAGGCTTCTTGACCACGGTCCGAACACCCCAATAACTACCCCTCATAAATAATACTAGTACATAGCCAACAAAAACCCCTTAAGGAACATTCCACTCCCCCGAAATCTCAACTTCAAAAAAAAAACCCCCTCTACCCCCCAACCCCCAACTAAACCCCCCCATCCCCCTATAAACCTTCAGCCTTATTGCCACCTCCCATAACACTACCTTCCTTAAAATACCCATCTTCGTCACGCCCCCCCCCTCGATACCCCATCTCTACAAAAAATTTTTAAAACCCCCTTTCAGCGACCCCAAAAGGGGACCGTTTTTTTCGTGATCCCCCCCACAGCCTACTCTGACAAACCCCCTTCTTTCCCAAAAAGCCCCAAAAACCAAGAGGTAAAGCCCTTTTTTCCGTACCCGCCCCGACCGCTCCGTCGTCACAGAACCCGAAACCAAGCTGTAGCTTTAACAAAATTTTAACAGACCTTTTGGGTAACCCATCCTTGCAAAAAAACCCCACCAAACCCTAAATCTTGCCCCGGGGAACGTTTCAATCCCCAGCAAATTGCCAAAACATAACAAAGATTGGTCAGATTGTGGGAAGATCTACTTGCTGTCTCACAGACATATGAAAAAATTTTACAATGCTACTCCATTCCCCCCAGAGGTATCGAAAGAAACCACTAAAAAATAGCCAAAAAAACCTTCCGTAGGGACCTTTCCCCTTTAGTCTAATAGGGGAGAATCCCTCCCTGTTCGCCATACCAACCCCCCCCACGTCAGTGCCCAAAATTTTTGGGGTCTAGGACACCCCCGCCAAACTTGCCGTTCCCCAGCCGATGCCACTATGTGCCCCAACCCGGCATACCCGATCTAACGCCCGCACAATCACGCACATGTGCCAACTGGGGGGCCCCCCCTAAGTATTTTATAGGGGGGGTCCCATAAAATTGAGTTGAGGTAGCAAATCTAGATTAAACTTGGACTCACACACGTGAAACCAGACAGGAAGCACGTCGACGTGGTTTCTCCCTTACTCCCTTTCTCAGTAAATGTCATTCTACCAATTCCTAAACCCACCCCCCCTACACCTAACCCCCCCCCTTTTACCCCTTTCCTTCCCCCGTCAAAATCTTTTGCCCTCCTAAACCCGAAACCATCTCTACTACAGATACTTCAATCACCCCTACAATCCCAACACCTTCCCTTCCCCCTCGCACTACCCGTAACGACAGAAAAAAAGTTCCACCCCTTTCCCCTACCACACAACACCCCACCTTCCCTTTTCCCTATGTTGGGGAACCAGTCCCCTTTTCCCCCCCCCACAAGAAATCCTTTTTCCAAAAAATCCCGAACCAACTCAGAAGAAGAAACCCTTGAAAAAATTCAAAATTTTCCAAGAAAAATGACACTCAAACCCCCAAATCTTTCAAAATCCGCCCTTTCCCCACTCCCAAATAATGGATACCATCCCCTCCCCAAAGATATCCCCCCTACACCCTATCCTCCTACCCCCCCAACACAGCCCCTCCCCCCCGACCCCAACCCCCCACATTAACCCCCCCCCATCCCCTCATCCCTTTCCCCTCCCTCCATACAGGAATCCCTTATGTAACCCTTAACTCTCATAAAGTAAAACACCCCCAGACACTCCCAACCCACACAATACTGCCTGCCCACGTTTGAAAAACCGTACCTTGCTTTCCCCCACCTATCCCCCCCTTTACGACCTCCAAAAATATCAGACATCCTTACAGAATCCCACACTTTTGCTTCAACAAATATTCTCTTTCCTCAAAGCATCATATTCTTTCAATTTTAAAATCCTTTCCCTACCCCACCCCAACCCTTTCACTCACCAAATTTCCTTTTTCCCAGCTTAGACAACTAACACTAACCAACCACCCTTTCCCAACATTTAAAAAGTGCAATGACCCTTTGATGCTAGCACTTTTCTGCTTTTTAAACCCTTTAAACCCTTTAAACCCTTTTTTATTTCGTCGCTTTTGCCAGTTTTGTACCGAAATTACTAGAGAAAGGGAACTAGCGCAGTTAATAAATTGCGAAACTTAAGAAATAAAAAAAAAAACAAAAAGTAGACTCGCAGGAAAAAAAAATAAAAACAAAAAGTCAGGGCAGATTTTTCCCCTTTTTTTTTTTTACAGAAAGTAAGGCATGAACTGTGGCTTTCCTATGGCCACATGACCTGGAATGAGGTAGAGGGTTTTGACAGGGGACCCGACCCTTTATGCAGTTCCTTTAACAAATAGACGCAAGGGACGAATTTCCCAATACTAATACACTTTTTTTATTATTCAGAATCTAAAAGAAACAGGCGCGAATTTTGAGTCCGAAGAACAAGAGTAAGTAAAACTTTTTTTTCTTGACCTTTTATGGATTCTTGAGAGGATAAAGGGAGAGTCGATGATGCCAATTCTTTAGTGAAAGCAATGTTGTAAGTAATAGGGGATGATTAAAATAGTAGTGAAGGAAGGGCAAGACTTTATATTCATTTAAAAAGCAATGAAACGAAAAAAAAACCAATAAAATCATCAATATAAATGGTAGTAATGAAAACAATGCCTAATAAGAATAAAGATCTATAGACACGGCCACCCATTCCCTTCCCCCCCGGGAAGACTGGCGGTGCTGTCGAGGCGGGTGACGAGGAGGCCGTCTTGGGGGCGCTACGGGAAGGGGGAGACTGCGAGTCCCTGTGTCCCCATGACGACCCGGACTGCCACGGGGAACGCTGTTTTTTAAGACCGTTGTAAGAGGTCACACCCATTTAGTCCCAGTACTAACA
This sequence comes from Penaeus monodon, assembly GCF_015228065.2. Lineage (NCBI taxonomy): Eukaryota > Metazoa > Arthropoda > Malacostraca > Decapoda > Penaeidae > Penaeus > Penaeus monodon. The sequence continues at coordinate 16,016,554 of NC_051401.1, forward strand.
AGGGCGGGTGTGTAATGTCAATGGGGGGGGAAGGTAGGGTACACGCCCCTTTCCCAAACCGCTGCTGCCTGTGGCGGTTCCTCGATCATTTCCCCTTTTGGCAAAGGCTGGTGCGGAACATCGACTGCATGTCCACCGGAGGTTTCGGTGAGCACATAATGCTCTCGATGCTTTCGTATGTTTGACCGGGCTTTTCTATAGTTATACATCCTCTGCAACCCATAGTTTTTTCTGGTTGTGTAAGATGGAAAATGCAGTATCTATTAATATGGGTGCCCAGCTTTCTTTTTTACAAGGATTCGAACTGACTCAATGCTACTTATATCCAGAGAGAACATTACTACAGAAACTCGGTCGTAGTTATACAGATAAAAATGAACTGTGAATATTGGTTTATTGTACAATTTTTCATATCACCTTCAGATTGGGAATCTATGGCCGAACTTTACTATTGTGATATATTAATCAGGTTAAAGTTGACATATTGATACATGGCATATTTATGATTCACCTCACTTTTCTGTTGCTCAAGGAGTTACCATATATCAAGCAGCAGGAGTGGAATATTGTACTTACTGGAATATTGTACATAATTTTCCACACAGAATACACAACTGTTTGCTTAAAGGCCCAAACTTATAACTGCTGGATAGAACACAAGTAAATCATTATTTTCCAGCCTTCACCGCCATGCATATGGCAGCATATAGAGGCGATGAAGCTGGCATCACTGCCTTGCTCGCTTCGGGCGCCAACATCGATGTATGCACACCAAGGAAAATTTACGCCCCTGCACACTGCTGCCAACATGGCCACGATCACCTGGTAATTCTCCTCATCGAGTCTGGCTGTGACCGTCATGCCCGGTCGTCTACGGGTATGACAGCTCTCCACATGGCAGCCATGCAGGGCCTCAAGAGCACGGCCAAGCTGCTCCTCAAGTATGGGCTGGACCCCCAAAGCGCGAGATGAGAATGGGCACACCCAGATAATGC